>NC_088218.1:2786417-2821417 GCF_036934945.1 Oncorhynchus masou masou | reverse complement strand
ATAGTGCACTACTTTAGACCAGAGCCCTATAGAACCCTATTCCCTATATTGTGCACTACTTTAGACCAGAGCCCTATGGAACCCTATTCCATATATAGTGCACTACATTAGACCAGAGCCCTATAGAACCCTATTCCCTATATAGTGCACTACTTTAGACCAGAGCCCTATAGAACCCTATTCCCTATATAGTGCACTACTTTAGACCAGAGCCCTATAGAACCCTATCCCCTATATAGTGCACTACTTTAGACCAGGGCCCTATAGAACCCTATTCCCTATATAGTGCACTACTTTAGACCAGAGCCCTATAGAACCCTATTCCCTATATAGTGCACTACTTTAGACCAGAGCCCTATAGAACCCTATTCCCTATATAGTGCACTACTTTAGACCAGAGCCCTATAGAACCCTATTCCCTATATAGTGCACTACTTTAGACCAGAGCCCTATAGAACCCTATTCCCTATATAGTGTACTACTTTAGACCAGAGCCCTATAGAACCCTATTCCCTATATAGTGCACTACTTTAGACCAGAGCCCTATAGAACCCTATCCCCTATATAGTGCACTACTTTAGACCAGAGCCATATGGAACCCTATTCCCTATATAGTGCACTACTTTAGACCAGAGCCCTATAGAACCCTATTCCCTATATAGTGTACTACTTTAGACCAGAGCCCTATAGAACCCTATTCCCTATACAGTGCACTACTTTAGACCAGAGCCCTATAGAACCCTATTCCCTATATAGTGCACTACTTTAGACCAGAGCCCTATAGAACCCTATTCCCTATATAGTGCATTACTTTAGACCAGAGCCCTATAGAACCCTATTCCCTATATAGTGCACTACTTTAGACCAGAGCCCTATAGAACCCTATCCCCTATATAGTGCACTACTTTAGACCAGAGCCATATGGAACCCTATTCCCTATATAGTGCACTACTTTAGACCAGAGCCCTATAGAACCCTATTCCCTATATAGGCTGCCATTTGGGACTGGTCTTCTTGTACTGCGTCACTCACTGATTGTTATTCAGACACAGATCTGTTTGTTTTTAGCTCTTTAGCCTAAAGGACACTTGATGAAAAGTAATCCAATTATTTAAACGTGTTTTTATTCAGTCGTGGCGTCGCACGGAACGGGACGGACACGATGCCATCGTTCCTCTTTTTTAAAGTGAAGATCTCTTTTATTAGTCAATTACACACAAAGTCAAGGTCCAATCTGAAATATGACTTCCTCTTTCAACGCAAACAGCCTCCTATGATTGGTTTGGTATTAGAATATTGTTCTACTATTCGCTGGTTATGCTAATAACATGAGATATTATTTTGTTATTTTCACATTTGTCTACTGTAAGATTTGTCCTTGCTGTTTGCTCAGGCTGTACTGAAACAAACACCCTTTCTGCTACGGCAGATCCTTCCCTTTAAAAGATATTAGATATCCCTTTAAAATATATAGATATCCCTTTAAAATATATAGATATCCCTTTAAAAGACATCCCTTTAGAATATATAGATATCCCTTTATATTTTAAAGGGATATCTATATATTTTAAAGGGATATATTTTAAAGGGATATCTATATATTTTAAAGGGATATCTATATATTTTATAGATATCCCTTTAAAATATATAGATATCCCTTTAAAATATATTAATGTCCCTTTAAAAGATATCCCTTTAAAATATATAGATGTCCCTTTAAAATATATGAGATATCCCTTTAAAAGATGTGAGATATCCCTTTAAAAGATATCCCTTTAAAATATATAGATATCCCTTTAAAAGATATAGATATCCCTTTAAAATGTATCCCTTTAAACGATATAGCTATCCCTTTAAAATATATAGCTATCCCTTTAAAATATATAGATATCTCTTTAAAATATATAGATATCCATTTAAAATATATAGATATCCCTTTAAAAGATATAGATATCCCTTTAAAATATATCCCTTTAAAATATATAGATATCCCTTTAAAATATATCCCTTTAAACGATATCCCTTTAAACGATATCCCTTTAAACGATATAGCTATCCCTTTAAAATATATAGATATCCCTTTAAAATACATCCCTTTAATAGATATCTCTTTAAAATATATAGATATCCCTTTAAAATATATAGATATCCCTTTAAAATATATAGCTATCCCTTTAAAAGACATCCCTTTAAAAGATATAGCGACCACCAGTACCATGCTTTGTTTCTATTGTGTTATTGTGGCGGGTTCCAATGGAGGGGAGGAGAGAATCAATATTCTCTTCAGCAGGCCGGTGGGCTGTTCATTACTTTAAATGGAGTGTGGATGTGTTGTTCCCAGGGTGCATTTAGATACCATTATTCAGAGGTTTCCTTTAGCACCTATGTGGGCACAGCACCGTGATGGTCAGCTGGGTAGGTAGCTGGCTGGTTAGACTCATACCGTGGTGGTCAGCTGGGTAGGTAGCTGGCTGGTTAGACTGAGACCGTGGTGGTCAGCTGGGTAGGTAGCTGGCTGGTTAGACTGATACCGTGGTGGTCAGCTGGGTAGGTAGCTGGCTGGTTAGACTGATACCGTGGTGGTCAGCTGGGTAGGTAGCTGGCTGGTTAGACTGATACCGTGGTGGTCAGCTGGGTAGGTAGCTGGCTGGTTAGACTGATACCGTGGTGGTCAGCTGGGTAGGTAGCTGGCTGGTTAGACTGATACCGTGGTGGTCAGCTGGGTAGGTAGCTGGCTGATACCGTGGTGGTCAGCTGGGTAGGTAGCTGGCTGATACCGTGGTGGTCAGCTGGGTAGGTAGCTGGCTGGTTAGACTGATACCGTGGTGGTCAGCTGGGTAGGTAGCTGGCTGGTTAGACTGATACCGTGGTGGTCAGCTGGGTAGGTAGCTGGCTGGTTAGACTGATACCGTGGTGGTCAGCTGGGTAGGTAGCTGGCTGATACCGTGGTGGTCAGCTGGGTAGGTAGCTGGCTGGTTAGACTGATACCGTGGTGGTCAGCTGGGTAGGTAGCTGGCTGGTTAGACTGATACCGTGGTGGTCAGCTGGGTAGGTAGCTGGCTGGTTAGACTGATACCGTGGTGGTCAGCTGGGTAGGTAGCTGGCTGGTTAGACTGAGACCGTGGTGGTCAGCTGGGTAGGTAGCTGGCTGGTTAGACTGAGACCGTGGTGGTCAGCTGGGTAGGTAGCTGGCTGGTTAGACTGATACTTGCGGCCCCAATGATACCCTATTCTCAGTGCACAGCTACAGGTAGGAGACGGGGTGGGGAGGACAGAGTGGGGAGGACAGCTACAGGTAGGAGACGGGGTGGGGAGGACAGAGTGGGGAGGACAGCTACAGGTAGGAGATGGGGTGGGGAGGACAGCTACAGGGAGGAGACTGAGGGGGAGGACAGCTACAGGGAGGAGATGGGGTGGGGAGGACAGCTACAGGGAGGAGACTGAGGGGGGGGACAGCTACAGGGAGGAGACTGAGTGGGGAGGACAGCTACAGGTAGGAGATGGAGGGGGAGGACAGCTACAGGGAGGAGATGGAGGGGGGAGGACAGCTACAGGGAGGAGACGGAGGGGGGAGGACAGCTACAGGGAGGAGACGGAGTGGGGAGGACAGCTACAGGGAGGAGACTGAGTGGGGAGGACAGCTACAGGGAGGAGACTGAGTGGGGAGGACAGAGTGGGGAGGACAGAGTGGGGAGGAGACTGAGTGGGGAGGACAGCTACAGGGAGGAGACTGAGTGGGGAGGACAGAGTGGGGAGGACAGAGTGGGGAGGAGACGGAGTGGGGAGGACAGAGTGGGGAGGACAGAGTGGGGAGGACAGAGTGGGGAGGAGACGGAGTGGGGAGGACAGAGTGGGGAGGACAGAGTGGGGAGGACAGAGTGGGGAGGAGACGGAGTGGGGAGAACAGCTACAGGGAGGAGACTGAGTGGGGAGGACAGCTACAGGGAGGAGACTGAGTGGGAGACAGTATGGAGAGATAGTATGGATAGATAGTATGGAGAGACAGTATGGAGAGATAGTATGGAGACAGTTTGGAGAGATAGTATGGAGACAGTTTGGAGAGATAGTATGGAGACAGTATGGAGACAGTATGGAGAGATAATATGGAGAGATAATATGGAGATAGCATGGAGACAGTATGGAGAGACAGTATGGAGACAGTATGGAGAGATAGTATGGAGACGGTATGGAGAGATAGTATGGAGACGGTATGGAGAGATAGTATGGAGACAGTATGGAGAGACAGTATGGAGAGACAGTATGGAGAGACAGTATGGAGAGACAGTATGGAGACAGTATGGAGATAGTTTAGTGCCTGAAATAAGGGGTTAAATGCATGTAAAAAATGTTGGGTAGTTTTCCTCTTTCTTATCTCTCAGATCTACATGACAGACACTTCAGAGTAGTGACACGTTCTATTAGATCACACTGCTTCCTATAACTGCCTTCTCTATCGGAAACAGAGCAGCCTTTAACCCCTCTATAACTGCCTTCTCTATCGGAAACAGAGCAGCCTTTAACCCCTCTATAACTGCCTTCTCTATCAGAAACAGAGCAGCCTTTTCCCCTCTATAACTGCCTTCTCTATCGGAAACAGAGCAGCCTTTTCCCCTCTATAACTGCCTTCTCTATCGGAAACAGAGCAGCCTTTAACCCCTCTATAACTGCCTTCTCTATCGGAAACAGAGCAGCCTTTAACCCCTCTATAACTGCCTTCTCTATCGGAAACAGAGCAGCCTTTTCCCCTCTATAACTGCCTTCTCTATCGGAAACAGAGCAGCCTTTAACCCTCTATAACTGCCTTCTCTATCGGAAACAGAGCAGCCTTTACCCCTCTATAACTGCCTTCTCTATCGGAAACAGAGCAGCCTTTTCCCCTCTATAACTGCCTTCTCTATCGGAAACAGAGCAGCCTTTTCCCCTCTATAACTGCCTTCTCTATCGGAAACAGAGCAGCCTTTTCCCCTCTATAACTGCCTTCTCTATTGGAAACAGAGCAGCCTTTTCCCCTCTATAACTGCCTTCTCTATCGGAAACAGAGCAGCCTTTTCCCCTCTATAACTGCCTTCTCTATCGGAAACAGAGCAGCCTTTAACCCCTCTATAACTGCCTTCTCTATCGGAAACAGAGCAGCCTTTTCCCCTCTATAACTGCCTTCTCTATCGGAAACAGAGCAGCCTTTAACCCCTCTATAACTGCCTTCTCTATCGGAAACAGAGCAGCCTTTTTCCCTCTATAACTGCCTTCTCTGTCGGAAACAGAGCAGCCTTTTCCCCTCTATAACTGCCTTCTCTATCGGAAACAGAGCAGCCTTTTCCCCTCTATAACTGCCTTCTCTATCGGAAACAGAGCAGCATTTCCCCCTCTATAACTGCCTTCTTTATCGGAAACAGAGCAGCCTTTTCCCCTCTATAACTGCCTTCTCTATCGGAAACAGAGCAGCCTTTTCCCCTCTATAACTGCCTTCTCTATCGGAAACAGAGCAGCCTTTAACCCCTCTATAACTGCGTTCTCTATCGGAAACAGAGCAGCCTTTTCCCCTCTATAACTGCCTTCTCTATCGGAAACAGAGCAGCCTTTTCCCCTCTATAACTGCCTTCTCTATCGGAAACAGAGCAGCCTTTTCCCCTCTATAACTGCCTTCTCTATCAGAAACAGAGCAGCCTTTAACCCCTCTGTTGCCTTTGACGATAACGGTTATATGATCTCTTCAAACAAACCGGAGACAATCATGGCGGTTCAGATTGGCGCTGGGTGATACGGGCCCTAATATATCACCCTTATTTTCGACGTTGTTTGAGGTTGTAGAATAATGAAGGTTATGAATATGTATTATAAGTAGTGCATGACCCTGTAGTGACATCACATCCTGTTTTTAAATGGGGCTTTGTCCATTCTGATTTGTTTTATACTGGTCAATGAAAAGGTGGAATATAGGTGGGGGACTTTTGAATACACTGTTTGACATGACGACAAATTAAAAGGGAGTGGATCTTGTGACAGGGTAGGAACCAAAGTGTTGGTCAGTGTTTGTTTTTCTTTTTCTCCCAGTGGACCCTAATTAATCTTACATTTAAATGTTGTCTTACTGTAGCTTTGATGTAGCTAAAATACTCATGTTTTGCTTTATTCTCTGATTTTAGAATATACTCTTGCCACAACATCATGCACCAGCTGTCTACGTTTGTGCTGTCTAAGTACCGTTCGCTAGCCAGCTAACTAGCGATTGACATTAGCGTTAAACAAGCTTTATTTTAGCCACAACTTGCTAAGAAAAGAAAAACTAGCAGTTTGGCAGACAGTAAGATACAAAAAATATTAGTGTGATTTATGAAACGCTGTGGATTTCTATTAAAAAGAAAAGTGAAAAGCTTGTGGTTGCTCAGTAACAGGGCGGGGCTTGATGTGTGTGGAAGGAGAGCGGGAGATGTTCCCTGACAGTGGGTGTTGTTGACTTGTGGTTGCTCAGTAACAGGGCGGGGCTTGATGTGTGTGGAAGGAGAGCGGGAGAGAGAGGCGACTCGAGTAGGGAATGGAGTCGACCATAAGACATGTAGGCTCATCGTCAGGGAAAAACTCAGGGAAAAACTCAGGGAAAAACTCTTGGTCAGTTCACATAGTGATGTCATCTCGACACCATTCCACTCACACACCTCTCTGTTATGATCTGGTTTTTGCTCGTTATAGATGGAAGCAGACTGGCAGATTCTGTGGCTTCTGGCCAGTGGTGAATCATTATGAATTAATTCTTCCTCGTCTAACTTAGTTTGTTAGATGTTTTGTGTGGCTTGTTAGTCTGTACTGCGTCTCGTAGCCTCGGGCCAGTTCTGTCTTGGATACAAACGTCAAGACGTTTTGTGTAAATGGGCCTCTCGTATGGAAAACACCAGATTAAGACTGGAGTCCTAGAACCACGCTACTGCTTCAGGTACGACTCTTTGACCGTTGGGTGGATTTGTCTCAGAATATTGAACAGGTTCGTCTGGTAATATTGATTTCTCATCTCCATCTGTTGACTTGTTTTACTGCAGTGTGACTGAAAACACAACGTGAAACGGTTTTCTGATGAAATGCAGAGCTTTTGACCCCCTTTTTAGTCGAATGGTCAAATCAAATCTAATTTATTTTATATAGCCTTTCGTACATCAGATGATATCTGTATAAGTATTGAAATACAGGCCTAAGGTATGGCATTCAGACTAAACAGGATGTGCTATTAGGCCTACAGTTCAATGGTGGTTAAACAAATCAAATGTATTTATATAGCCCTTCGTACATCAGCTGATATCTCAAAGTGCTGTACAGAAACTTAGCCTGAAACCCCAAACAGCAAGCAATGCAGGTGTAGAAGCACGGTGGCTAGGAAAAACTCCCTAGAAAGGCCAAAACCGAGGAAGAAACCTAGAGAGGAACCAGGCTATGAGGGGTGGCCAGTCCTCTTCTGGCTGTGCCGGGTGGAGATTATAACAGAACATGGCCAAGATGTTCAAATGTTCATAAATGACCAGCATGGTCAAATAATAATAATCACAGGCAGAACAGTTGAAACTGGAGCAGCAGCACGGCCAAGTGGACTGGGGACAGCAAGGAGTCATCATGTCAGGTAGTCCTGGGGCATGGTCCTAGGGCTCAGAGAGAGAGAGAGAGAGAGAGAGAGAGAGAGAGAGAGAGAGAGAGAGAGAGAGAGAGAGAGAGAGAGAGAGAGAGAGAGAGAGAGAGAGAGAGAGAGAGAGAGAGAGAGAGAGAGAGAGAGAGAGAGAGAGAGAGAGAGAGAGAGAGAGAGAGAGAGAGAGAGAGAGAGAGAGAGAGAGAGAGAGAGAGAGAGAGAGAGAGAGAGAGAGAGAGAGAGAGAGAGAGAGAGAGAGAGAGAGAGAGAGAGAGAGAGAGAGAGAGAGAGAGAGAGAGAGAGAGAGAGAGAGAGAGAGAGAGAGAGAGAGAGAGAGAGAGAGAGAGAGAGAGAGAGAGAGAGAGAGAGAGAGAGAGAGAGAGAGAGAGAGAGAGAGAGAGAGAGAGAGAGAGAGAGAGAGAGAGAGAGAGAATATTTGAGAGAGCACACTTAAATTCACACAGGACACCGAATTGGACAGGAGAAGGTACTCCAGATATAACAAACTGACCCAGCCCCCGACACAAACTACTGCAGCATAAATACTGGAGACTGAGACCGGAGGGGTCAGGAGACACTGTGGCCCCATCCGAGGACACCCCCAGACAGGGCCAAACAGGAAGGATATAACCCCACCCACTTTGCCAAAGTGATCGAATGGTCGATGCGTTTTTTAGCAACGCTAATATGTAGGGGTTAACCCCCTTTTTAGTCGAATGGTCGATTTGGTTTGGTCCATCGGCTGTTGATCGACCGAGAATTCTTCAGGTCGAGCAGTAGCATATGATGGTGTACGGGACCGCTGTCTGATTGGCTCCTGTCTGAGTGGACTGATCCATTGTGGAGGCCGTGGGGGATGGCACAGTCCATCACTCTAAAACATATACTACTGAAATTGAATATGATTATATTACATAAGAACAATGGCGCAACACTTATAAAAAAATATATATATATTATTTTTATAACAAACACGCTTTTCTCCAGCGTTGGATGATGGTTGCTGTCCGCACTTCTGAAACACTTGAGTTCGCTGTTGAATTAATGCCTTTTCCTGGAGACCGTGTTGCTATGAGCATGTTATCAAACGTTAACCAGCGTAGTGGTGTTGAGAACAACGAGGCGGCACAATGAGATGAGGAAAACGGGCTTTGCCCTTATTGTCAAAAGAAGAAGTGAGCAGTTAAGCAAATCGCAACTTTAATTAGGTCTATAATCAATAGCCTGACTGTTAAATGTGCCCGGCTTTAATAAATCAACCGCACGTCTCTGTTGCCTGTTTTTGAATGTTTCTTTTAATAACCTACTGATTCCGTGAGCCCCGAGCCTCACGCAACCACATGTCGATTAAACAATTTCACAAATCCGTCGGTTTTTAATCTTTTGCGTTGCTGTGATAAAGGTTTTACATGAGTTTTCCCATTAGAAAAGCCTTGCTGCTGTTGTTTACCATCCAGTTGGTCTTTACTCTGTTCCTATTGGTCAGAAACATTATATTTACCATAATCACAACCCTTCTTTTTCCTTGACCTGCTTCTTATTGTTATTTTTATCATTATTATAATAACAAGTCATGTTGTTTTCATTAGTAGTCTTCGTATAGCAGACTTGTATGGCTTTGTCACCCGGTACAGCCAGAAGAGGACTGGCCACCCCACATAGCCTGGTTCCTCTCTACCTGGTACAGCCAGAAGAGGACTGGCCACCCCTCATAGCCTGGTTTCTCTCTACCTGGTATAGCCAGAAGAGGACTGGCCACCCCTCATAGCCTGGTTTCTCTCTACCTGGTACAGCCAGAAGAGGACTGGCCACCCCTCATAGCCTGATTTCTCTCTACCTGGTATAGCCAGAAGAGGACTGGCCACCCCTCATAGCCTGGTTCCTCTCTACCTGGTACAGCCAGAAGAGGACTGGCCACCCCTCATAGCCTGGTTCCTCTCTACCTGGTACAGCCAGAAGAGGACTGGCCACCCCACATAGCCTGGTTCCTCTCTACCCGGTACAGCCAGAAGAGGACTGGCCACCCCTCATAGCCTGGTTCCTCTCTACCCGGTACATCCAGAAGAGGACTGTCCACCCCTCATAGCCTGGTTCCTCTCTACCCGGTACAGCCAGAAGAGGACTGGCCACCCCTCATAGCCTGGTTCCTCTCTACCCGGTACAGTCAGAAGAGGACTGGCCCACCCCTCATAGCCTGGTTCCTCTCTACCAGGTACAGTCAGGAGAGGACTGGCCACCCCTCATAGCCTGGTTCCTCTCTACCTGGTACAGTCAGAAGAGGACTGGCCACCCCTCATAGCCTGGTTCCTCTCTACCCGGTACAGCCAGAAGAGGACTGGCCACCCCTCATAGCCTGGTTCCTCTCTACCTGGTACAGCCAGAAGAGGACTGGTGACCCTTCATAGCCTGGTTCCTCTCTAGGTTTCTTCCTAGGTTCTGGCCTTTCTAGGGAGTTTTTCCTAGCCACTGTGCTTCAACACCTGCATTGCTTCCTGTTTGGGGCTTTTATGCTGGGTTTCTGTACAGCGCTTTGTGACATCAGCTGATGTAAGAAGGGCTTGATAAATACATGTGATTTGTTTAACCACCATTGAACTGTAGGCCTAATAGCACATCCTGTTTAGTCTGAATACTGTACCTTAGGCCTGTATTTCAATACTTATACAGGCTGCTGTATCAATCAGTCAGTCATGTTACCACACAGCCGACGAGTCGCTCGTGATGTGAAATGCAATCAAGCATTTTATGTTTTTAAAATAAAATAACAAAGCGACCATTTTTAATAATTAGCATTGACAAACAAATAGACCTGAACCGTTCCATTTTCGGAAATTGCGTTCACGAATGAATCCGACTGTTTTTAGTCTTTGCTGTCATAAAGCCCCCCCCCCCCCCTACAACAGAATCTCTGGTACGCTTATAATTGATTGTGACATTTGTATTGTTCCAAGCGATCAGAAAACATATATTGGTAATCTAACAGCACCTGTTTGGCATAATAATAATATAATAATATATAATATGCACGCAGAACTTGCTCCTTAACTTATTTATTTTTCTTCATCTCCAGTATTTTCCACAACGAGTCACATTTATTCCGCACATCTGACTTCCCCTTTACCGCCTGGGCAACCAGTAAACATTCCTCCGTTTCGATTTCATTCTGTCACGGCCTCTGCATCCGTTTCGCTGTCAAGTGTTACGGTGTTCAGAGTTTGTTACAACCGATTTGTTGGTGTGATTATGATATGCTATAGGTCAGGCCCTGTTGATGTGATTGTGATATAGGTCAGGCCCTGTTGATGTGATTGTGATATAGGTCAGGCCCTGTTGATGTGATTGTGATATAGGTCAGGCCCTGTTGATGTGATTATGATATTGGTCAGGCCCTGTTGGTGTGATTATGATATTGGTCAGGCCCTGTTGGTGTGATTATGATATAGGTCAGGCCCTGTTGATGTGATTATGATATAGGTCAGGCCCTGTTGATGTGATTATGATATGCTATAGGTCAGGTCCTGTTGATGTGATTATGATGTAGGTCAGGCCCTGTTGGTGTGATTATGATATGCTATAGGCCAGGCCCTGTTGGTGTGATTATGATATGCTATAGGTCAGGCCCTGTTGGTGTGATTATGATATGCTATAGGTCAGGCCCTGTTGGTGTGATTATGATATGCTATAGGTCAGGCCCTGTTGATGTGATTATGATATGCTATAGGTCAGGCCCTGTTGGTGTGATTATGATATGCTATAGGTCAGGCCCTGTTGATGTGATTATGATATAGGTCAGGCCCTGTTGGTGTAATTATGATATGCTATAGGTCAGGCCCTGTTAATGTGATTATGATATAGGTCAGGCCCTGTTGGTGTGATTATGATATAGGTCAGGCCCTGTTGATGTGATTATGATATAGGTCAGGCCCTGTTGGTGTGATTATGATATGCTATAGGTCAGGCCCTGTTAATGTGATTATGATATAGGTCAGGCCCTGTTGGTGTGATTATGATATAGGTCAGGCCTTGTTGATGTGATTATGATATAGGTCAGGCCCTGTTGATGTGATTATGATATAGGTCAGGCCCTGTTAATGTGATTATGATATGCTATAGGTCAGGCCCTGTTAATGTGATTATGATATAGGTCAGGCCCTGTTGGTGTGATTATGATATAGGTCAGGCCCTGTTGGTGTGATTATGATATAGGTCAGGCCCTGTTGGTGTGATTATGATATGCTATAGGTCAGGCCCTGTTAATGTGATTATGATATAGGTCAGGCCCTGTTGATGTGATTATGATATAGGTCAGGCCCTGTTGATGTGATTATGATATAGGTCAGGCCCTGTTGATGTGATTATGATATAGGTCAGGCCCTGTTGGTGTGATTATGATATAGGTCAGGCCCTGTTGATGTGGTTATGATATAGGTCAGGCCCTGTTGGTGTGATTATGATATG
This sequence comes from Oncorhynchus masou masou, assembly GCF_036934945.1. Lineage (NCBI taxonomy): Eukaryota > Metazoa > Chordata > Actinopteri > Salmoniformes > Salmonidae > Oncorhynchus > Oncorhynchus masou. Next base: position 2,809,353 of record NC_088218.1, on the reverse strand, counting down.
CTATAGGTCAGGCCCTGTTGATGTGATTATGATATAGGTCAGGCCCTGTTGATGTGATTATGATATGCTATAGGTCAGGCCCTGTTGATGTGATTATGATATAGGTCAGGCCCTGTTGATGTGATTATGATATGCTATAGGTCAGGCCCTGTTAATGTGATTATGATATAGGTCAGGCCCTGTTGGTGTGATTATGATATGCTATAGGTCAGGCCCTGTTCATGTGATTATGATATGCTATAGGTCAGGCCCTGTTGGTGTGATTATGATATAGGTCAGGCCCTGTTGATGTGATTATGATATAGGTCAGGCCCTGTTGGTGTGATTATGATATGCTATAGGTCAGGCCCTGTTGCTGTGATTATGATATAGGTCAGGCCCTGTTGGTGTGATTATGATATGCTATAGGTCAGGCCCTGTTCATGTGATTATGATATGCTATAGGTCAGGCCCTGTTGGTGTGATTATGATATCGGTCAGGCCCTGTTGATGTGATTATGATATAGGTCAGGCCCTGTTGATGTGATTATGATATAGGTCAGGCCTTGTTGATGTGATTATGATATAGGTCAGGCCTTGTTGATGTGATTATGATATGCTATAGGTCAGGCCCTGTTAATGTGATTATGATATAGGTCAGGCCCTGTTGGTGTGATTATGATATAGGTCAGGCCCTGTTGATGTGATTATGATATAGGTCAGGCCTTGTTGATGTGATTGTGATATAGGTCAGGCCCTGTTGGTGTGATTATGATATAGGTCAGGCCCTGTTGATGTGATTATGATATAGGTCAGGCCTTGTTGATGTGATTATGAGATAGGTCAGGCCCTGTTGATGTGATTATGATATAGGTCAGGCCCTGTTGGTGTGATTATGATATGCTATAGGTCAGGCCCTGTTGGTGTGATTATGATATAGGTCAGGCCCTGTTGGTGTGATTATGATATGCTATAGGTCAGGCCCTGTTCATGTGATTGTGATATAGGTCAGGCCCTGTTGGTGTGATTATGATATAGGTCAGGCCCTGTTGATGTGATTATGATATAGGTCAGGCCCTGTTGATGTGATTATGATATAGGTCAGGCCTTGTTGATGTGATTGTGATATAGGGTAGGCCTTGTTGATGTGATTATGATATGCTATAGGTCAGGCCCTGTTAATGTGATTATGATATAGGTCAGGCCCTGTTGGTGTGATTATGATATAGGTCAGGCCCTGTTGATGTGATTATGATATAGGTCAGGCCTTGTTGATGTGATTGTGATATAGGTCAGGCCCTGTTGATGTGATTATGATATAGGTCAGGCCTTGTTGATGTGATTATGATATAGGTCAGGCCCTGTTGATGTGATTATGATATAGGTCAGGCCCTGTTAATGTGATTATGATATGCTATAGGTCAGGCCCTGTTAATGTGATTATGATATAGGTCAGGCCCTGTTGGTGTGATTATGATATAGGTCAGGCCCTGTTGGTGTGATTATGATATAGGTCAGGCCCTGTTGGTGTGATTATGATATGCTATAGGTCAGGCCCTGTTAATGTGATTATGATATAGGTCAGGCCCTGTTGATGTGATTATGATATGCTATAGGTCAGGCCCTGTTGGTGTGATTATGCTATAGGTCAGGCCCTGTTGGTGTGATTATGATATGCTATAGGTCAGGCCCTGTTGGTGTGATTATGATATGCTATAGGTCAGGCCCTGTTGGTGTGATTATGATATGCTATAGGTCAGGCCCTGTTGGTGTGATGATGATATGCTATAGGTCAGGCCCTGTTGGTGTGATTATGATATGCTATAGGTCAGACATGTGTCCCGTAGACAGGAAGGGTTGAGGGACTGTTTTTCCTAAACGTTTCAGCTGCAGCAACACCGACTGCGTGATCCACACCGTTGGTGTCCTGTGGTTGTCGCTGCAGCAGGGAGGAGAGAGAGACACCGTTGGTGTCCTGTGGTTGTCCCTGCAGCAGGGTGGAGAGAGAGACACCGTTGGTGTCCTGTGGTTGTGGCTGCAGCAGGGAGGAGAGAGAGACACCGTTGGTGTCCTGTGGTTGTGGCTGCAGCAGGGAGGAGAGAGAGAGACACCGTTGGTGTCCTGTGGTTGTCGCTGCAGCAGGGAGGAGAGAGAGACACCGTTGGTGTCCTGTGGTTGTGGCTGCAGCAGGGAGGAGAGAGAGAGACACCGTTGGTGTCCTGTGGTTGTGGCTGCAGCAGGGAGGAGAGAGAGACACCGTTGGTGTCCTGTGGTTGTGGCTGCAGCAGGGAGGAGAGAGAGACACCGTTGGTGTCCTGTGGTTGTGGCTGCAGCAGGGAGGAGAGAGAGAGACACCGTTGGTGTCCTGTGGTTGTGGCTGCAGCAGGGAGGAGAGAGAGACACCGTTGGTGTCCTGTGGTTGTGGCTGCAGCAGGGAGGAGAGAGAGACACCGTTGGTGTCCTGTGGTTGTGGCTGCAGCAGGGAGGAGAGAGAGAGACACCGTTGGTGTCCTGTGGTTGTCGCTGCAGCAGGGAGGAGAGAGAGACACCGTTGGTGTCCTGTGGTTGTGGCTGCAGCAGGGAGGAGAGAGAGAGACACCGTTGGTGTCCTGTGGTTGTGGCTGCAGCAGGGATGAGAGAGAGACACCGTTGGTGTCCTGTGGTTGTGGCTGCAGCAGGGAGGAGAGAGAGACACCGTTGGTGTCCTGTGGTTGTGGCTGCAGCAGGGAGGAGAGAGACACCGTTGGTGTCCTGTGGTTGTGGCTGCAGCAGGGAGGAGAGAGACACCGTTGGTGTCCTGTGGTTGTGGCTGCAGCAGGGAGGAGAGAGAGACACCGTTGGTGTCCTGTGGTTGTCGCTGCAGCAGGGAGGAGAGAGAGACACCGTTGGTGTCCTGTGGTTGTCGCTGCAGCAGGGAGGAGAGAGAGACACCAACGGGCGGCAGTCAGTCTCAAACCGGCACAATCAAATCAAATCGTGTTCGGACTCCCTCTACGTCATTTTTTTTCCTGTGTCTTAATCATTTCATCCAAACGGGTACGCTTAAAGCATCAGACAAGCTCAGTGCACGTCGTCGATTGGATTAAAACGCAAACAGGAAGTGCCCATATATGGGAGAGAAAAAAACACGTTTCAACACGGCGACCAATTGATTGGTCTTCGACCTCTAATACCTGATATAAAGATATTGATTGGTCTTCGTCCTCTAATACCAGATATAAAGATATTGATTGGTCTTCGTCCTCTAATACCTGATATAAAGTCCGGAATCGTTTTACGATAACTGAAACCGGCAGGAAAGGAGAACGAGACGTTCAGGGGGAGAATAAAAAAACAAAAAAACAAATGTTGTCATGGCAACGGATTTTTTAAATTGTTTGAGTCACTCGGATTGCGTAAGAACACGGCGTAAAGCCATGGCATTATGGGTAGAGTTGCGGAACTGCCTTTTCTGTGTCTCTAAAATGTTCTGTCAGAGCCTGCGACATTGGCCAAGTCCACCACGAACCCCCCCCTCCATCTCTAACTTTACCACCTCTGCTTTAAAAACCCCTAGGGGAAACGCTGATTACTGACTTTTTCAATTCCACCCAGTCATCACTTGTAGTTGTTCAGACGCGCCCGACAGCGAAGACATCATCGTGGTTGTGTCCCGAATAGGCATCTTATTCTCTTTGTATATAGAGTGCACTGCTTTTTTGACCAGAGCCCAGCAACAGCAGTGCACTATATAGGTAATAAGGTTCCCTTTGGGACAGGTCACATCTCAGCTTACTAATGTCAAACCGAGTGTTTAACTCGTACTGGTCCAGGTGTCACAGGTGCCATCAATAATAATATTTTACTTTGTTTTACGAGGCAGGAGGCAGAAACCGTTAAAAGGTTGAGAGCAGATAGTTTCTCCCAGGGGGAAACATTTCTCTGCCGGGTTCGTCTCGTCCCTGTCGGGTTCGTCTCGTCCCTGTCGGGTTCGTCTCGTCCCTGTCGGGTTCGTCTCGTCCCTGTCGGGTTCGTCTCGTCCCTGTCGGGTTCGTCTCGTCCCTGTCGGGTTCGTCTCGTCCCTGTCGGGTTCGTCTCGTCCCTGTCGGGTTCGTCTCGTCCCTGTCGGGTTCGTCTCGTCCCTGTCAGGTGACTGCAGTAGTTCCATTCGAGGGAAACTGGGCTCGGGAAACCAGCTTCGTGATCAAATGATATCTGCTTACATTTTTTTTTTTTGTTAATGTCAAAATAAATTCCAATGTCCTCAACTACTTAGAGGTAAAGATAGTGAATAGTCATATGTAGGTTAGGATGCTGCGGTAAGGAAAATGACTAATATTTAGGTTAGGATGCTGCAGTAAAGATACTGACTAATATTTAGGTTAGGATGCTGCAGTAAAGATACTGACTAATATTTAGGTTAGGATGCTGCAGTAAAGATACTGACTAATATTTAGGTTAGGATGCTGCAGTAAAGATACTGACTAATCTTTAGGTTAGGATGCTGCAGTAAAGATACTGACTAATCTTTAGGTTAGGATGCTGCAGTAAAGATACTGACTAATCTTTAGGTTAGGATGCTGCAGTAAAGATACTGACTAATATTTAGGTTAGGATGCTGCAGTAAAGATAGTGAACAGTAATCTTTAGGTTAGGATGCTGCAGTAAAGATACTGACTAATATTTAGGTTAGGATGCTGCAGTAAAGATAATGAACAGTAATCTTTAGGTTAGGATGCTGCAGTAAAGATAATGAACAGTAATCTTTAGGTTAGGATGCTGCAGTAAAGATAATGAACAGTAATCTTTAGGTTAGGATGCTGCAGTAAAGATAATGAACAGTAATCTTTAGGTTAGGATGCTGCAGTAAAGATAATGAATAGTAATATTTAGGTTAGGATGCTGCAGTAAAGATAATGAATAGTAATCTTTAGGTTAGGATGCTGCAGTAAAGATAATGAACAGTAATCTTTAGGTTAGGATGCTGCAGTAAAGATAATGAATAGTAATATTTAGGTTAGGATGCTGCAGTAAAGATAATGAACAGTAATATTTAGGTTAGGATGCTGCAGTAAAGATAATGAATAGTAATCTTTAGGTTAGGATGCTGCAGTAAAGATAATGAACAGTAATATTTAGGTTAGGATGCTGCCGTAAATATAGTGAACAGTAATATTTAGGTTAGGATGCTGCAGTAAAGATAGTGAATAGTAATATTTAGGTTAGGATGCTGCAGTAAAGATAGTGAATAGTAATATTTAGGTTAGGATGCTGCAGTAAAGATAGTGAATAGTAATATTTAGGTTAGGATGCTGCAGTAAAGATAATGACTAATCTTTAGGTTAGGATGCTGCAGTAAAGATACTGACTAATCTTTAGGTTAGGATGCTGCAGTAAAGATACTGACTAATATTTAGGTTAGGATGCTGCAGTAAAGATAGTGAACAGTAATCTTTAGGTTAGGATGCTGCAGTAAAGATACTGACTAATATTTAGGTTAGGATGCTGCAGTAAAGATAATGAACAGTAATCTTTAGGTTAGGATGCTGCAGTAAAGATAATGAACAGTAATCTTTAGGTTAGGATGCTGCAGTAAAGATAATGAACAGTAATCTTTAGGTTAGGATGCTGCAGTAAAGATAATGAACAGTAATCTTTAGGTTAGGATGCTGCAGTAAAGATAATGAATAGTAATATTTAGGTTAGGATGCTGCAGTAAAGATAATGAATAGTAATCTTTAGGTTAGGATGCTGCAGTAAAGATAATGAACAGTAATCTTTAGGTTAGGATGCTGCAGTAAAGATAATGAATAGTAATATTTAGGTTAGGATGCTGCAGTAAAGATAATGAACAGTAATATTTAGGTTAGGATGCTGCAGTAAAGATAATGAATAGTAATCTTTAGGTTAGGATGCTGCAGTAAAGATAATGAACAGTAATATTTAGGTTAGGATGCTGCCGTAAATATAGTGAACAGTAATATTTAGGTTAGGATGCTGCAGTAAAGATAGTGAATAGTAATATTTAGGTTAGGATGCTGCAGTAAAGATAGTGAATAGTAATATTTAGGTTAGGATGCTGCAGTAAAGATAGTGAATAGTAATATTTAGGTTAGGATGCTGCAGTAAAGATAATGACTAATATTTAGGTTAGGATGATGCAGTAAAGATAGTGAACAGTAATATTTAGGTTAGGATGCTGCAGTAAAGATAATGACTAATATTTAGGTTAGGATGCTGCAGTAAAGATAATGACTAATATTTAGGTTAGGATGCTGCAGTAAAGATAGTGAACAGTAATATTTAGGTTAGGATGCTGCAGTAAAGATAATGACTAATATTTAGGTTAGGATGCTGCAGTAAAGATAATGACTAATATTTAGGTTAGGATGCTGCAGTAAAGATAATGACTAATATTTAGGTTAGGATGCTGCAGTAAAGATACTGACTAATATTTAGGTTAGGATGCTGCAGTAAAGATAATGACTAATATTTAGGTTAGGATGATGCAGTAAAGATAGTGAACAGTAATATTTAGGTTAGGATGCTGCAGTAAAGATAATGACTAATATTTAGGTTAGGATGCTGCAGTAAAGATAATGAATAGTAATCTTTAGGTTAGGATGCTGCAGTAAAGATACTGACTAATATTTAGGTTAGGATGCTGCAGTAAAGATAATGACTAATATTTAGGTTAGGATGCTGCAGTAAAGATAATGAATAGTAATCTTTAGGTTAGGATGCTGCAGTAAAGATAATGAATAGTAATCTTTAGGTTAGGATGCTGCAGTAAAGATAATGAATAGTAATCTTTAGGTTAGGATGCTGCAGTAAAGATAGTGACTAATATTTAGGTTAGGATGCTGCAGTAAAGATAATGAATAGTAATCTTTAGGTTAGGATGCTGCAGTAAAGATAATGAATAGTAATCTTTAGGTTAGGATGCTGCAGTAAAGATAGTGACTAATATTTAGGTTAGGATGCTGCAGTAAAGATAATGACTAATATTTAGGTCTCCACAAGGTGTCGAGCGTTCCACAGAGATGCTGGCCCCATGTTGTCTCTACAAGGTGTCGAGCGTTCCACAGGGATGCTGGCCCCATGTTGACTCTACAAGGTGTTGAAAGCATTCCACAGAGATGCTGGCCCATGTTGACTCTACAAGGTGTTGAAAGCGTTCCACAGAGATGCTGGCCCATGTTGTCTCTACAAGGTGTTGAAAGCGTTCCACAGAGATGCTGGCCCATGTTGTCTCTACAAGGTGTCGAGAGCGTTCCACAGAGATGCTGGCCCCATGTTGACGCCACAAGGTGTCGAGAGCGTTCCACAAAGATGCTGGCCCCATGTTGACTCCAACGCTTCCCACAGTCGTGTCCAGTTGGCTGCATGTCCTTTTGGGTGGTGGACCATTCTTGATACACACGGGAAACGGTTGAGCGTGGAAAAACCCAGCAGCGTTGCAGTTCTTGACACACTCAAACCGGTGCACCTACTACCATACCCTGTTCAAAGGCACTTAAATATTTTGTCTTTCCCATTCACCCTCTGAATGGCAACACAGACACAATCCATGTCTCAATTGTCTCGAGGCTTAAAACTCCTTCTTTAACCCGTCTCCTCCCCTTCATCTACACTGATTGAAGAGGATTTAACAGGTGACATCAATACGGGATCATAGCTTTCACCTGGATTCACCTGGTCAGTCTGTCATGGAAAGAGCAGGTGTTCTTAATGTTTTGTCCACTTCGTTAATAGTGCACTACTTTTGCCATAGGGCTCTGGTCCAAAGTAGTGCACTATGCAGGGAATCGGGTGCCATTTGGGAGGCGACCCTGGTCACGTACAGTTCCTTCAGAAAGCATTCGTACCCCGTGAAAATGAAATACAGAAATATCTCATTTACATAAGTATTCACACCCCCTGAGTCAAATACTTTGCAGAAGCACCTTTTGGCAGCGACTACGGCCGTGAGTCTTTCTGGGTAAGTCTCTAAGAGATTTCCAGCTCTGTCAAGTTGGTTGTTTATCATTGCTAGAGGACCATTTTCACGTCTTGCCATAGATTTTCAAGTCTATTTAAGTCAAAATGGTAACAAGTCGTCTCAGAAACATTCAATGTTTTGTTAAACAACTCCAGTGTAGATTTGGCCTTGTGTGTTCGGTTGTTGTCCTGCTGAAAGGTGAATTCATCTCCCAGTGTCTGGTTGAAAGCAAGACTGAAACAGGTTTTCCTCTAGAAGTTTCCCTGTGGCTTAGCTCCATTCTGTTTTATTTATTTTTTTATCCTGAAAAACTCCCCAGTCCTTAATGATGACAAGCATACTCATAACCTGATGCAGCCATCACTTGAAAATATTGAGAGTGGTACTCTGTAATGTGTTGTATTGGATATGCCCCCAACCCCATTGCACTTTGTATTCAGGACAAACAAAAAAAGTGAATTTCCTTGTTGCAAACAGGAAGTATGTTTTGGAATATTTGTATTCTGAACATGCTGCTTTTATTTTCTGTCAAAATGTGGAAAGAGGTCAAGGGGTGTGAATACTTTCAGGAAGTCGGTATGTGTTCCCATAAACCCTGGTGTTGATGGGTGGCAGTCGACAGTCAGGCTGTTTTCCTCCTGCTTTTTGAGCTGTCTTGACAGACAGAAAGACACCCCCCCCCCACCCCACACCAGCAGCTCTCTTTCTCCCTCTTGCTCTCTCCCTCTCGTGCTTGCTCTTCTTCTCTCTTTCTAGCTCTCTCTGCTTTCTCCATTTTTCACACTCTTTCTCTCCCCTCTTCCTCTCTTTCTCGCTCCCTTCCTCCCACGCTCACTCTTTCTCTGTCTCTCTGTCTCTCTGTCTCTCTGTCTCTCTGTCTCTCTGTCTCTCTGTCTCTCTGTCTCTCTCTCTCTGTCTCTCTCTCTGTCTCTCTCTCTGTCTCTCTCTCTGTCTCTCTCTCTCTCTCTCTCTCTCTCTCTCTCTCTCTGTCTCTCTCTCTCTCTCTCTCCCTGTCTCTCTGTCTCTCTCTCTCCCTGTCTCTCTCTGTCTCTCTCTCTCTCTGTCTCTCTGTCTCTCTGTCTCTCTCTTTCTGTCTCTCTCTGCTCAGATGAATATTGTGGCCCTGGGCCCTCTGTTAGAAGGTTCTGGGATTAGGGGGTTTGTAAATACATTGTCACTTACTTTGCCAACCTTTTTTTCTTCTTCTCGTGACTCAAAGTGGAAGGCTTTAGCACAACAGCGTTTAGTCAGGCTGCCTGGCTGTCTCCCACGTCTCAGTCTGCCTGGCTGTCTCCCATCATGTTTTTGGACAGAACAAATCACTTTTGTTAATTTCATATTTTGGTTCTTCTTCTGTGTAAGAAAAGAGATGGAATAAGGAATTGGCTAGCCAGCTTCTTCTTCTTCTTCCCATCTCTATAAAGATGCTTTTCTCATGTAGAACAGAATTACCCTTCAGAGTCACCCTGGCAACAGGGACGGGAGGAGCCTCTCATCAGCCTGTGGAGGTATCTTTCTGCTTGTTCATCTGTCTGCTCTCTGTATCTGATCTCTTCTGGGAGGAGGGGGGAGGTGGGGGGGGCAGGGCTGTGTGTGGTTCTGGGGTGAGGGGGAGGGGAAGGTGGCAGGGCTGTGTGTGGTTCAGGGGTGTGTGTGGTTCTGGGGTGAGGGGGAGGGGAAGGTGGCAGGGCTGTGTGTGGTTCTGAGGTGAGGGGGAGTTGGAAGGTGGCAGGGCTGTGTGTGGTTCTGAGGTGAGGGGGAGGGGAAGGTGGCAGGGCTGTGTGTGGTTCTGAGGTGAGGGGGAGGGGAAGGTGGCAGGGCTGTGTGTGGTGCAGGGCTGTCTGTGGTTCAGGGCTGTGTGTGGTTCAGGGCTGTGTGTGGTTCTGAGGTGAGGGGGAGGGGAAGGTGGCAGGGCTGTGTGTGGTGCTGGGCTGCATACTGGATGGGGTTTGTCGTGTATTCTCCTGCTCCCTGGGCTCTGAGGCAGGCCAGCTGTCTGATTGGACACATGAGTGATGTTTCCATTACCGCACCGGCTCTCTCTGACTGACATTTATTTTCTTCTTCGTCTCATTTCTCTCTTTTTTTCTTTTTGTACAATCTTAGTTCAGGAGTTCATCCCCACATCATGGATGAGAGGAGGGATGTTTAATGGCTTTGAGAAGACTCCTGTTCTGTTTTTTTTATTTTTTTGGAAGTTGAAGATATCTCTCCGTTACAAATCATCTTGGATATTTAAATTTTAAACTTGATGACCAGTAGATGGGGGGGGGTGCTCAAATGGCAGATTAGGTTTCACAGCTTTAGATTAGTGAGTCCCAAATCGCACCCCGTTCTTTAGACAATGCACTACTATTGTTCAAAACCAGTGCACTCGCTAGGCAATATGCTGCCCGTTTGGGATGCCATAGTTTTTTTTCTTTTTTTCCCCCACTTTTTTAAAATTACATTATCTTCTCTGTCTTACCCCCCTTCTGAATGGTTGGTTCTCCACGGGTCAAAAATACACCCTTGTGATGTCATGAAATATCCCCCCCCCCCCCCCCAGTCAGTCTAATTATTCTCACCCTCTTCTCCAGAGTTGTGGGGTGGAGGTTTGGTCTCCATTAGGAATTGGACTGAGTATGTTCTGTGTTTTTATAACTCTTAACTACTATTGGAACAAGCTTCAACTCTAATAAATTTTGTTCTATACAGACACAATCCAAAGTCACCTTAACTATGGTACAGAATGCCCCCCCCCCCCCTGCAATCTCTGACTGTTTTAATGCCAAGTCAATAACCAGCCTTATCCACCCCATAATATTCAATAACCAGCCTTATCCATCCCATAATACTCAATAACCAGCCTTATCCATCCCATAATACTCAATAACCAGCCTTATCCACCCCATAATACTCAATAACCAGCCTTATCCACCCCATAATACTCAATAACCAGCCTTATCCATCCCATAATACTCAATAACCAGCCTTATCCATCCCATAATACTCAATAACCAGCCTTATCCATCCCATAATAATCAATAACCAGCCTTATCCACCCCATAATACTCAATAACCAGCCTTATCCACCCCATAATACTCAATAACCAGCCTTATCCATCCCATAATACTCAATAACCAGCCTTATCCATCCCATAATACTCAATAACCAGCCTTATCCATCCCATAATACTCAATAACCAGCCTTATCCATCCCATAATACTCAATAACCAGCCTTATCCACCCCATAATACTCAATAACCAGCCTTATCCACCCCATAATACTCAATAACCAGCCTTATCCATCCCATAATACTCAATAACCAGCCTTATCACCGCCATAATACACTACAACCTGCCTGGTTCACATACTAGGGTGTTTACTATAGAGATCCTATAGAATTGCCAGAGAGGCTATGTCATAAACCCTCACAGTTCCAGAACGGTATGAAAATGACAGCCATTGTGTTGAGGGGTGGAATCCAAACCAGTTCTAATTGGATTGAATGGCAGTACCAGACACAAGGAGATGCATTTCCTGTCTTTAACTGATGCAGGAACATAAAAGTAAGGCATGTGATCTATCAGAAATTGTCCAATTGGTTGTCATATAATTGTGAATACATTTTTACACAGGTTTTTGTCTTCGCTGCTTGTTTTGCTGGGAACTCTGAGCGTTGTAATATGATCCCACTTGTCTCTTTCAGACAGTGTGCTGCTGTGATGGACTGTGCTGTTTTGTATGGAATGGTGCCATATTGGCAGTTAATTCGGGAAAAACAATTATCTGAATCATTCCACTAAAACTGTCTTGACAAGCGAACAAACATTCAGTGCAGATAATCTCTTCAAATTAATTGTATTACACAACGTGTTATCACAGCACAGGCTGACCACTGGCTTGCCCAACGCCCTTACCAAAATGGCTGACCACTGGCTTTACCCAACTCCCTTACCAAAATGGCCGACCACTGGCTTTACCCAACTCCCTTACCAAAATGGCTGACCAATGGCTTACCCAACGCCCTTACCAAAATGGCTGACCACTGGCTTACCCAACACCCTTACCAAAATGGCTGACCACTGGCTTTACCCAACTCCCTTACCAAAATGGCCGACCACTGGCTTTACCCAACTCCCTTACCAAAATGGCTGACCAATGGCTTACCCAACGCCCTTACCAAAATGGCTGACCACTGGCTTACCCAACACCCTTACCAAAATGGATGACCACTGGCTTACCCAACTCCCTTACCAAAATGGATGACCACTGGCTTACACAACTCCCTTACCAAAATGGATGACCACTGGCTTACACAACTCCCTTACCAAAATGGATGACCACTGGCTTACCCAACTCCCTTACCAAAATGGATGACCACTGGCTTACCCAACTCCCTTACCAAAATGGATGACCACTGGCACTGCTAACTGTGAGTCACTTTGGATAATATATTGAGGAGACACCCGGGTCTGATGCCCTTGGGCCAGGGCAGTGAGTCACTGCTGAACTGTCCCCTCACCCACCTTCCTCATCCCACCCTTCCCCTTCATCCTCACCCCACCCCTCTCCCTCTCTCCTTCTCCCTCGACTCTCTCCTTCTCCCTCAGCTCTCTCCTTCTCCCTCTCCTTCTCCCTCGCCTCTCTCCTTCTCCCTCGCCTCTCTCCTTCTCCCTCGCCTCTCTCCTTCTCCCCCTCTCCTATCCTCCCCTCTCTCCTCCCTCGCCTCTCCTATCCTCCCCCTCTCCTATCCTCCCCCTCTCCTGTCCTCCCTCATCTTCCCTTCCGTTTATCTGTGTGTCAGACCTGGTCTTGGCTTCTCTGCATCCTCCGGGGAGAGAGAAAGGGAGGGAGGGAGGTGAGGGAGGGAGGGAGAGAGAGAGAGAGAGACTGTAATATAAAGCCTGTAATTTCCCAGGGACCCAATAACAACAGAAGCCTTGTCTCCCACCGCTCCACTGGGGATCACCTGGGAAGTGAAACATCTCCGCCGTAGATATTCTCTGAACAGATTGATCTCCCCCCCCCCCCCCTCTACCAAGCCCTCCTCCCTCAGTTACTATAAAGAGGCCAGGTGTTTGTGTCGCGAGGGGAGAAGGCAGAAAAGAGAGAGAGGCCTTGTGTTCATATCTTACTCTTGTCATCTTCAGCTCACTTTGCTTTGTGCTTCTGGACACTTCAGTTCACGGCTCTCTGCCTTCGTTCTCTAATCAGTTCACGGCTCTCTGTCTTCGTTCTCTGCTCAGTTCACGGCTCTCTGCCTTCGTTCTCTGCTCAGTTCACATCTCTGCCTTCGTTCCCTGCTCAGTTCACGGCTCTCTGCCTTCGTTCTCTGCTCAGTTCACGTCTCTGCTCAGTTCACGGCTCTCTGCCTTCGTTCTCTGCTCAGTTCACGGCTCTCTGCCTTCGTTCCCTGCTCAGTTCACGGCTCTCTGCCTTCGTTCTCTGCTCAGTTCACGGCTCTCTGCCTTCGTTCCCTGCTCAGTTCACGTCTCTGCCTTCGTTCCCTGCTCAGTTCACGGCTCTCTGCCTTCGTTCCCTGCTCAGTTCACGTCTCTGCCTTCGTTCCCTGCTCAGTTCACGGCTCTCTGCCTTCGTTCCCTGCTCAGTTCACGGCTCTCTGCCTTCGTTCCCTGCTCAGTTCACGGCTCTCTGCCTTCGTTCCCTGCTCAGTTCACGGCTCTCTGCCTTCGTTCCCTGCTCAGTTCACGGCTCTCTGCCTTGTACGGCACCTGTACCAACCTCGCCTTCTGTATGATTGCGGGGTGAACTGGCAGTGGCTCGGGTGGTTGATATCCTTGATGATCTTTTTGTCCTTCCTGTGACATCAGGTGCTGTAGGTGTCCTGGAGGGGAGGGTAGTTTGCCGCCGGTAATGCCTAGGACAGACCGCACCACCCTTTGGAGTGTCTTACGGTTGCAGCCTGACAGATTATTTTCTTTGTGCATCTGTAAAAGTGTGTGAGGGTTTTAGGTGACAAGCCTCAGAGGTTGACGAGGCTCTGTTGCGCCTTCTTCACCACACCGTCTGTGTTTGTGGTCCATTTCAGTTTGTCAGTGATGTGTGTGCACCCTCTGTTTCCCGACGTCCACGATCCTCTCCTTTGTTTTGTTGACGTTGAGTGAGAGGTTGTTTTCCAGGCACAGCACTCCCAGAGCCCTCACCTCCTCCCTATAGGCCGTCTCGTCGTTATTGGTAATCAAGCCCACTACTGTTGTGTCGTCTACAAACTTGATGATTGAGTTGGATGGGTGGCTTGGCCACACAGTCATGGGTGAACAGGGAGTAGTGGTTTGAAGCGATCCCGTGGCGTGGCGATCCCGTGGAGTGGGGAAGCGATCCCGTGGAGTGGGGAAGCGATCCCGTGGCGTGGTTTCCCCATAGAAATGTGTACATGTAGTGGTTTGAAGCGATCCCGTGGCGTGGCGATCCCGTGGAGTGGGGAAGCGATCCCGTGGAGTGGGGACGCGATCCCGTGGCGTGGCCTTCCCGTGGAGTGGGGAAGCGATCCCGTGGAGTGGGGACGCGATCCCGTGGCGTGGTTTCCCCATAGAAATGTGTACATGTCTGACCAGAAGCTCTGTTTACACGCTCTATAAACCGCCTACGGATTGAAATGAACACTTCCAGCTCATCAACAGACTGGTCCCAGCCAGTGTCTCCTGGCTCCCTGTGTTCCTCAGTCCCTGATCCCAGGCAGTGTCTCCTGGCTCCCTGTGTTCCTCAGTCCCTGGTCCCAGGCAGTGTCTCCTGGCTCCCTGTGTTCCCCAGTCCCTGATCCCAGACAGTGTCTCCTGGCTCCCTGTGTTCCTCAGTCCCTGATCCCAGACAGTGTCTCCTGGCTCCCTGTGTTCCTCAGTCCCTGATCCCAGACAGTGTCTCCTGGCTCCCTGTGTTCCCAGTCCCTGATCCCAGACAGTGTCTCCTGGCTCCCTGTGTTCCTCAGTCCCTGATCCCAGACAGTGTCTCCTGGCTCCTTGTGTTCCTCAGTCCCCGATCCCAGACAGTGTCTCCTGGCTCCCTGTGTTCCCCAGTCCCTGATCCCAGACAGTGTCTCCTGGCTCCCTGTGTTCCCCAGTCCCTGATCCCAGGCAGTGTCTCCTGGCTCCCTGTGTTCCTCAGTCCCTGGTCCCAGACAGTGTCTCCTGGCTCCCTGTGTTCCTCAGTCCCTGTCTCTGATCCCAGGCAGTGTCTCCTGGCTCCCTGTGTTCCCCAGTCCCTGATCCCAGGCAGTGTCTCCTGGCTCCCTGTGTTCCCCAGTCCCTGATCCCAGACAGTGTCTCCTGGCTCCCTGTGTTCCTCAGTCCCTGATCCCAGACAGTGTCTCCTGGCTCCCTGTGTTCCCCAGTCCCTGATCCCAGACAGTGTCTCCTGGCTCCCTGTGTTCCCCAGTCTCTGATCCCAGACAGTGTCTCCTGGCTCCCTGTGTTCCTCAGTCCCTGATCCCAGACAGTGTCTCCTGGCTCCCTGTGTTCCCCAGTCCCTGATCCCAGGCAGTGTCTCCTGGCTCCCTGTGTTCCTCAGTCCCTGGTCCCAGACAGTGTCTCCTGGCTCCCTGTGTTCCTCAGTCCCTGATCCCAGGCAGTGTCTCCTGGCTCCCTGTGTTCCTCAGTCCCTGATCCCAGACAGTGTCTCCTGGCTCCCTGTGTTCCCCAGTCCCTGGTCCCAGGCAGTGTCTCCTGGCTCCCTGTGTTCCTCAGTCCCTGATCCCAGGCAGTGTCTCCTGGCTCCCTGTGTTCCTCAGTCCCTGATCCCAGACAGTGTCTCCTGGCTCCCTGTGTTCCTCAGTCCCAGTCCCTGATCCCAGACAGTGTCTCCTGGCTCCCTGTGTTCCTCAGTCCCTGGTCCCAGGCAGTGTCTCCTGGCTCCCTGTGTTCCTCAGTCTCTGATCCCAGACAGTGTCTCCTGGCTCCCTGTGTTCCTCAGTCCCTGATCCCAGACAGTGTCTCCTGGCTCCCTGTGTTCCCCAGTCCCTGGTCCCAGACAGTGTCTCCTGGCTCCCTGTGTTCCTCAGTCCCTGATCCCAGGCAGTGTCTCCTGGCTCCCTGTGTTCCTCAGTCTCTGATCCCAGACAGTGTCTCCTGGCTCCCTGTGTTCCCCAGTCCCTGGTCCCAGGCAGTGTCTCCTGGCTCCCTGTGTTCCCCAGTCCCTGGCCCCAGGCAGTGTCTCCTGGCTCCCTGTGTTCCCCAGTCCCTGATCCCAGACAGTGTCTCCTGGCTCCCTGTGTTCCCCAGTCCCTGATCCCAGACAGTGTCTCCTGGCTCCCTGTGTTCCCCAGTCCCTGGTCCCAGGCAGTGTCTCCTGGCTCCCTGTGTTCCTCAGTCCCAGTCCCTGATCCCAGGCAGTGTCTCCTGGCTCCCTGTGTTCCTCAGTCCCTGATCCCAGACAGTGTCTCCTGGCTCCCTGTGTTCCTCAGTCCCTGGTCCCAGGCAGTGTCTCCTGGCTCCCTGTGTTCCCCAGTCCCTGGTCCCAGACAGTGTCTCCTGGCTCCCTGTGTTCCCCAGTCTCTGATCCCAGGCAGTGTCTCCTGGCTCCCTGTGTTCCTCAGTCCCTGGTCCCAGACAGTGTCTCCTGGCTCCCTGTGTTCCTCAGTCCCAGTCCCTGATCCCAGACAGTGTCTCCTGGCTCCCTGTGTTCCCCAGTCCCTGGTCCCAGGCAGTGTCTCCTGGCTCCCTGTGTTCCTCAGTCCCAGTCCCTGATCCCAGGCAGTGTCTCCTGGCTCCCTGTGTTCCTCAGTCCCTGATCCCAGGCAGTGTCTCCTGGCTCCCTGTGTTCCTCAGTCCCTGATCCCAGACAGTGTCTCCTGGCTCCCTGTGTTCCTCAGTCCCAGTCCCTGATCCCAGGCAGTGTCTCCTGGCTCCCTGTGTTCCTCAGTCCCTGATCCCAGACAGTGTCTCCTGGCTCCCTGTGTTCCTCAGTCCCAGTCCCTGATCCCAGGCAGTGTCTCCTGGCTCCCTGTGTTCCCCAGTCCCTGGTCCCAGGCAGTGTCTCCTGGCTCCTTGTGTTCCTCAGTCCCTGATCCCAGGCAGTGTCTCCTGGCTCCCTGTGTTCCCCAGTCCCTGGTCCCAGGCAGTGTCTCCTGGCTCCCTGTGTTCCTCAGTCCCTGATCCCAGACAGTGTCTCCTGGCTCCCTGTGTTCCCCAGTCCCTGGTCCCAGACAGTGTCTCCTGGCTCCCTGTGTTCCCCAGTCCCTGGTCCCAGACAGTGTCTCCTGGCTCCCTGTGTTCCTCAGTCCCTGGTCCCAGGCAGTGTCTCCTGGCTCCCTGTGTTCCTCAGTCCCTGATCCCAGACAGTGTCTCCTGGCTCCCTGTGTTCCTCAGTCCCTGATCCCAGACAGTGTCTCCTGGCTCCCTGTGTTCCTCAGTCCCTGGTCCCAGACAGTGTCTCCTGGCTCCCTGTGTTCCTCAGTCCCTGGTCCCAGACAGTGTCTCCTGGCTCCCTGTGTTCCTCAGTCCCTGGTCCCAGACAGTGTCTCCTGGCTCCCTGTGTTCCCCAGTCCCTGATCCCAGACAGTGTCTCCTGGCTCCCTGTGTTCCCCAGTCCCTGGTCCCAGACAGTGTCTCCTGGCTCCCTGTGTTCCCCAGTCCCTGGTCCCAGACAGTGTCTCCTGGCTCCCTGTGTTCCTCAGTCCCTGGTCCCAGGCAGTGTCTCCTGGCTCCCTGTGTTCCTCAGTCCCTGATCCCAGACAGTGTCTCCTGGCTCCCTGTGTTCCCCAGTCCCTGGTCCCAGACAGTGTCTCCTGGCTCCCTGTGTTCCTCAGTCCCTGGTCCCAGACAGTGTCTCCTGGCTCCCTGTGTTCCTCAGTCTCTGATCCCAGTGTCTCCTGGCTCCCTGTGTTCCCCAGTCCCTGATCCCAGGCAGTGTCTCCTGGCTCCCTGTGTTCCTCAGTCCCTGGTCCCAGACAGTGTCTCCTGGCTCCCTGTGTTCCTCAGTCCCTGATCCCAGACAGTGTCTCCTGGCTCCCTGTGTTCCCCAGTCCCTGATCCCAGACAGTGTCTCCTGGCTCCCTGTGTTCCCCAGTCCCTTATCCCAGACAGTGTCTCCTGGCTCCCTGTGTTCCTCAGTCCCTGGTCCCAGGCAGTGTCTCCTGGCTCCCTGTGTTCCCCAGTCCCTGGTCCCAGACAGTGTCTCCTGGCTCCCTGTGTTCCCCAGTCTCTGATCCCAGGCAGTGTCTCCTGGCTCCCTGTGTTCCCCAGTCCCTGGTCCCAGGCAGTGTCTCCTGGCTCCCTGTGTTCCTCAGTCCCTGATCCCAGACAGTGTCTCCTGGCTCCCTGTGTTCCCCAGTCCCTGATCCCAGACAGTGTCTCCTGGCTCCCTGTGTTCCCCAGTCCCTGATCCCAGACAGTGTCTCCTGGCTCCCTGTGTTCCCCAGTCCCTGATCCCAGGCAGTGTCTCCTGGCTCCCTGTGTTCCCCAGTCCCTGATCCCAGGCAGTGTCTCCTGGCTCACTGTGTTCCCCAGTCCCTGGTCCCAGACAGTGTCTCCTGGCTCCCTGTGTTCCTCAGTCCCTGGTCCCAGACAGTGTCTCCTGGCTCCCTGTGTTCCTCAGTCTCTGATCCCAGTGTCTCCTGGCTCCCTGTGTTCCCCAGTCCCTGATCCCAGGCAGTGTCTCCTGGCTCCCTGTGTTCCCCAGTCCCTGATCCCAGACAGTGTCTCCTGGCTCCCTGTGTTCCCCAGTCTCTGATCCCAGGCAGTGTCTCCTGGCTCCCTGTGTTCCTCAGTCCCTGATCCCAGGCAGTGTCTCCTGGCTCCCTGTGTTCCTCAGTCCCTGATCCCAGACAGTGTCTCCTGGCTCCCTGTGTTCCTCAGTCCCTTGTCCCAGACAGTGTCTCCTGGCTCCCTGTGTTCCTCAGTCCCAGTCCCTGATCCCAGGCAGTGTCTCCTGGCTCCCTGTGTTCCTCAGTCCCTGATCCCAGACAGTGTCTCCTGGCTCCCTGTGTTCCTCAGTCCCTTGTCCCAGACAGTGTCTCCTGGCTCCCTGTGTTCCTCAGTCCCTTGTCCCAGACAGTGTCTCCTGGCTCCCTGTGTTCCTCAGTCCCAGTCCCTGATCCCAGACAGTGTCTCCTGGCTCCCTGTGTTCCTCAGTCCCTTGTCCCAGACAGTGTCTCCTGGCTCCCTGTGTTCCTCAGTCCCTTGTCCCAGACAGTGTCTCCTGGCTCCCTGTGTTCCTCAGTCCCTGATCCCAGACAGTGTCTCCTGGCTCCCTGTGTTCCTCAGTCCCAGTCCCTGATCCCAGACAGTGTCTCCTGGCTCCCTGTGTTCCTCAGTCCCTTGTCCCAGACAGTGTCTCCTGGCTCCCTGTGTTCCCCAGTCCCTGATCCCAGACAGTGTCTCCTGGCTCCCTGTGTTCCCCAGTCCCTGATCCCAGACAGTGTCTCCTGGCTCCCTGTGTTCCTCAGTCCCTGATCCCAGGCAGTGTCTCCTGGCTCCCTGTGTTCCTCAGTCTCTGATCCCAGGCAGTGTCTCCTGGCTCCCTGTGTTCCTCAGTCCCTGATCCCAGACAGTGTCTCCTGGCTCCCTGTGTTCCTCAGTCCCTGATCCCAGACAGTGTCTCCTGGCTCCCTGTGTTCCCCAGTCCCTGATCCCAGACAGTGTCTCCTGGCTCCCTGTGTTCCCCAGTCCCTGATCCCAGACAGTGTCTCCTGGCTCCCTGTGTTCCCCAGTCCCTGGTCCCAGACAGTGTCTCCTGGCTCCCTGTGTTCCTCAGTCCCTGATCCCAGACAGTGTCTCCTGGCTCCCTGTGTTCCTCAGTCCCAGTCTCTGGTCCCAGACAGTGTCTCCTGGCTCCCTGTGTTCCTCAGTCCCTAATCCCAGGCAGTGTCTCCTGGCTCCCTGTGTTCCTCAGTCCCTGATCCCAGACAGTGTCTCCTGGCTCCCTGTGTTCCTCAGTCCCTAATCCCAGGCAGTGTCTCCTGGCTCCCTGTGTTCCCCAGTCCCTGATCCCAGACAGTGTCTCCTGGCTCCCTGTGTTCCTCAGTCTCAATCCCTGATCCCAGTGTCTAGTGATAATCGGCACCATTACATTGTGAACCGTCTTGTTTCGATCCGAACGGTGACGTCCCTTCCTCTCTCCCCGTTTTGATTTGGTGCTGGCTGCTCGGTGCTGGTCGTTCTGTGCGATGAGGGCCTCTGAGGTGTCGGTTCTGTGTTGGTGGTTCTGTGTTGGCTGCTCGGTGTTGGTCGTTCTGTGTTGGCTGCTCGGTGTTGGTCGTTCTGTGTTGGCTGCTCGGTGTTGGTGGTTCTGTGTTGGCTGCTCGGTGTTGGTCGTTCTGTGTTGGCTGCTCGGTGTTGGTGGTTCTGTGTTGGCTGCTCGGTGTTGGTCGTTCTGTGTTGGCTGCTCGGTGTTGGTCGTTCTGTGTTGGCTGCTCGGTGTTGGTGGTTCTGTGTTGGCTGCTCGGTGTTGGTCGTTCTGTGTTGGCTGCTCGGTGTTGGTCGTTCTGTGTTGGCTGCTCGGTGTTGGTGGTTCTGTGTTGGCTGCTCGGTGTTGGTGGTTCTGTGTTGGCTGCTCGGTGTTGGTGGTTCTGTGTTGGCTGCTCGGTGTTGGTGGTTCTGTGTTGGCTGCTCGGTGTTGGTGGTTCTGTGTTGGCTGCTCGGTGTTGGTCGTTCTGTGTTGGCTGCTCGGTGTTGGTCGTTCTGTGTTGGCTGCTCGGTGTTGGTGGTTCTGTGTGATGAGGGCCTCTGAGGTGTCGGTTCTGCCTGAGGCTCAGAAGAATAATCATCAGAGAAGATGGTTATGATTCATTTCATCCGAGTCTGTTTTTTTCTTTTTTTTTTAGATCTTGTAACCGTGCCAACGCAGCATGTTTATCCGGCGTTCGTCTCGGGTCTTCTTGCCCCGTTTGTAAATTCCACACGCTCTCGCTGTGTTCTCCAGGTGTGCCGGAGGAGACTGATAAGACAGCTTGGATTCAGGGGGGGGGGGGGGCTAATGAAGGGTTACATACCATTTTGGGATTGTAATTTAAATATACCAATAGAATGACCTGCCCTGTTCATTCACAATTCAATTCACGTCGTTCGCTCACCCCTGCTCCCCCTTTCTCCCATCATGCTTCACTTCATTTATTTCATCTGTTAATGTGTGAAGTTAGTTTCGGTGTAGTTTAGGTTCAGTTTCGAGGCAATTATCGGAGTGATTATCATTTGGGCATGGCACCTTCCACTGTTGGGAGAAAGAGTGGAGCAGGCCCTACTGTCTGGAGGAGTGGAGCAGGCCCTACTGTCTGGAGGAGGAGTGGAGCAGGCCCTACTGTCTGGAGGAGGAGTGGAGCAGGCCCTACTGTCTGGAGGAGGAGTGGAGCAGGCCCTACTGTCTGGAGGAGGAGTGGAGCAGGCCCTACTGTCTGGAGGCGGAGTGGAGCAGGCCCTACTGTCTGGAGGCGGAGTGGAGCAGGCCCTACTGTCTGGAGGCGGAGTGGAGCAGGCCCTACTGTCTGGAGGCGGAGTGGAGCAGGCCCTACTGTCTGGAGGCGGAGTGGAGCAGGCCCTACTGTCTGGAGGAGTGGAGCAGGCCCTACTGTCTGGAGGAGGAGTGGAGCAGGCCCTACTGTCTGGAGGAGGAGTGGAGCAGGCCCTACTGTCTGGAGGAGGAGTGGAGCAGGCCCTACTGTCTGGAGGAGGAGTGGAGCAGGCCCTACTGTCTGGAGGAGGAGTGGAGCAGGCCCTACTGTCTGGAGGAGGAGTGGAGCAGGCCCTACTGTCTGGAGGAGGAGTGGAGCAGGCGCTACTGTCTGGAGGAGGAGTGGAGCAGGCCCTACTGTCTGGAGGAGGAGTGGAGCAGGCCCTACTGTCTGGAGGAGGAGTGGAGCAGGCCCTACTGTCTGGAGGAGGAGTGGAGCAGGCCCTACTGTCTGGAGGAGGAGTGGAGCAGGCCCTACTGTCTGGAGGAGGAGTGGAGCCTGGCCCTACTGTCTGGAGGAGTGTCGCAGGACGAGTGGAGCACATTTTTACAATCTGGGAGATAAACTCGATTAAAGTATTCAATATTTACGCTGTGTATTTTAGATGGAATCAAGGCATTAGAATGTTCCAGAGGCCGCCAACAAAATCCGACCAGAGGCGTCACCTGATTGGCTACTTCTGTCTATTTGTCTGGCTACACTGGGCTTGTGGGTAACGCTGACACAAGGCAGTGGCCTCATGGTTAATCCAGTGGTTTAGTGGCCGCTATCTGAAGGACTCTGTCATCAACATGTCATCCTTTAAACATGTTACATCCTTCCACTTCATTCACCGTAGCATCGGATCTAAACATCCGCCTCAGAGAAGACCGAATAATCTCCTGCCTCTCACACTTCTCCTCCCTCCACGTGCCCTGCCAGGCCCCCCCCTCTCTCTCTTCTCCTCCTCCCTCCATGTACCCTGCCAGGCCCCCCCCTCTCTCTCTTCTCCTCCTCCCTCCACGTACCCTGCCAGCCCCCCCCTCTCTCTTCTCCTCCTCCCTCCACGTGCCCTGCCAGCCCCCCCCTCTCTCTCTTCTCCTCCTCCCTCCACGTACCCTGCCAGCCCCCCCCCTCTCTCTTCTCCTCCTCCCTCCACGTGCCCTGCCAGCCCCCCTCTCTCTCTTCTCCTCCTCCCTCCATGTACCCTGCCAGGCTCTCTCTCTCTCTCCTCCTCCTCCCTCCACGTGCCCTGCCAGGCCCCCCCCCTCTCTCTCTTCTCCTCCTCCCTCCACGTACCCTGCCAGCCCCCCCCCCTCTCTCTTCTCCTCCTCCCTCCACGTGCCCTGCCAGCCCCCCCCTCTCTCTCTTCTCCTCCTTCCTCCACGTACCCTGCCAGGCTCTCTCTCTCTCTTCTACTCCTTCCTCCTCCTCCTTCCATGTACCCTGCCAGGCTCTCTCTCTCTCTTCTACTCCTTCCTCCTCCTCCCTCCATGTACCCTGCCAGACTCTCTCTCTCTCTCTTCTCCTCCTTCCTCCTCCTCCCTCCATGTACCCTGCCAGGCTCTCTCTCTCTCTTCTCCTCCCTCCTCCTCCTCCTCCCTCCATGTTTCCTGTCAGACTCTCTCTCTC
>NC_088218.1:2776417-2781417 GCF_036934945.1 Oncorhynchus masou masou | reverse complement strand
TGTGTGTTTTATCAACCGCCGACCTCGTTGTGACCTCGTCGTGACCTCGTTGTTGTCATCGCCTTCCTGTTCTATCGCTGTGGATTGTTATTGGACATGTTGCCACATGTCGTGTCTTTGGCTTAAGTGACATGACATGCTATTCTATAAAATCCTTTCTCTGTAATTAATATCACCTGATTGAGCTAATCATGTAAATGTAATTAACTAGAGAGCCGGGCAACACAAAATAATATTTATAGAGCTGTTATCTTCCGAATAAACTCTTAAAGACCTGGTAATATTTTACATCAATATTAATCGTTGTCTTAATTCAGTCTCATCTGAAAGTTGGACATTCTTTTATCTGCATGAACCCTGGCTAACAAGTTGAATCAACAATACAACATTGGGTTTAATTATTTATTTACTAAATACCTAACCAATCACACATCATTAATCATAACTTGATTGCAAATTACGTCATAAAGGAAAACGTCCCTGGCGGACGGAACAGATATGACAGCTTGTTACACAAAGGAAAAGGGGCGGGGTTTGAGTGAAAGAGCGGGAAGACTGAGGAACAAAGGAAGAAGCTGTGCTATCGTAAATACAGTATCTTATGCATTCTAAATTACCGCCCATTTGGAAAAGGAAAATGCAATAAATATTTACTCTGAGCTGCGTTTCAGTAGGTTGGTGGTAGATGGGAGACCGTGTTGCCAAACCGAGTCCTCTGTCCTTTGAAGAATGTCTCTGGTGGTCACTTGGATATGTTGTAGTAATGTTGTAGTAATGTAGTTGTGTGGTAGATGGGATACTCTGTCTGTTCCTACCAAACCTGCGTTGGCAGCTGCGGTTGCTAACTCAACGGCTAGGAGGTATCACTTCTGTAGTGAATAAGAGTTCAAAGTTCATACCATTCTCAACCAAAGCTCACGCTGATGTTGGCTTCGTTCTGTAGTTATTATCTGAACCACTCTGACTTAGGACTGTCATCCTCACATCATCGGAAACAGAAAGTTATGTTGTGGTCAAGGCTTTATATAGTAATGGAGAAAAGGGGTGTGTTTCATAGTTTACAACCAATGTCTCTTCACGTGGGCGGGGCCACTGAGTGAGCAGCCCTATCTTATGAAAACTCACATACTCACATCTCACATTTTAGAAGCTAAAATCACATTTCATCCCATCACGAATAATTTAATATTCAAACATTTAAATTGTACAACAATTCCATGTGAATCCGATAACTCTGATGTGTAGACTTTCCACTGTAGAGTTTATGTCATCTTATCATTGATGAGAATGTCTCAGATGACAACCGAACTGACATCGTATTCATTAAGTACCACCGCATATGTTCCATTGGTCGGATTACCAGAATATAGTTAACTTCCCCCCCACATTCTGATGTTCCCTGAATATCTACGTTAACCAAGCGGTTTGCAAATGTAACATCAGTAGGGTAGAGAGGGGAAAAAGGGGGGAAGAGGTTTTTATGACGGTCATAAACCTACCCCCCAGGCCAACTCTCTCCCTGACTCCAGCATCTCTTATCAACTCTCTCCTCTCTCCTCTCTCCTCTCTCCAGTATCTCTTATCAACTCTCTCCTCTCTCCTCTCTCCAGTATCTCTTATCAACTCTCTCCTCTCTCCTGACTCCAGTATCTTTTATCAACTCTCTCCTCTCTCCTGACTCCAGTATCCCTTATCAACTCTCTCCTCTCCCTGACTCCAGTATCCCTTATCAACTCTCTCCTCTCTCCTGACTCCAGTATCTCTTATCAACTCTCTCCTCTCTCCTGACTCCAGTATCCCTTATCAACTCTCTCCCCTGACTCCAGTATCTCTTATCAACTCTCTCCTCTCTCCTGACTCCAGTATCCCTTATCAACTCTCCCCTGACTCCAGTATCCCTTATCAACTCTCTCCTCTCTCCTGACTCCAGTATCCCTTATCAACTCTCTCCTCTCTCCTGACTCCAGTATCCCTTATCAACTCTCTCCTCTCTCCTGACTCCAGTATCCCTTATCAACTCTCTCCTCTCTCCTGACTCCAGTATCCCTTATCAACTCTCTCCTCTCCCCTGACTCCAGTATCCCTTATCAACTCTCCCCTGACTCCAGTATCCCTTATCAACTCTCTCCTCTCCCTGACTCCAGTATCTCTTATCAACTCTCTCCTCTCTCCTGACTCCAGTATCCCTTATCTCCTCTCTCCTCTCCCCTGACTCCAGTATCCCTTATCAACTCTCTCCTCTCTCCTGACTCCAGTATCCCTTATCAACTCTCTCCTCTCCCCTGACTCCAGTATCCCTTATCAACTCTCTCCTCTCTCCTGACTCCAGTATCCCTTATCAACTCTCTCCTCTCTCCTGACTCCAGTATCCCTTATCAACTCTCTCCTGACTCCAGTATCCCTTATCAACTCTCTCCTCTCTCCCTGACTCCAGTATCCCTTATCAACTCTCTCCTCTCCCTGACTCCAGTATCCCTTATCAACTCTCTCCTCTCTCCTGACTCCAGTATCCCTTATCAACTCTCTCCTCTCTCCTGACTCCAGTATCTCTTATCAACTCTCTCCTCTCTCCTGACTCCAGTATCTCTTATCAACTCTCTCCTCTCCCTGACTCCAGTATCCCTTATCAACTCTCTCCTCTCTCCTGACTCCAGTATCTCTTATCAACTCTCTCCTCTCTCCTGACTCCAGTATCCCTTATCAACTCTCTCCTGACTCCAGTATCTCTTATCAACTCTCTCCTCTCCCTGACTCCAGTATCTCTTATCAACTCTCTCCTCTCTCCTCTCTCCAGTATCTCTTATCAACTCTCTCCTCTCTCCTGACTCCAGTATCTCTTATCAACTCTCTCCTCTCTCCTCTCTCCTGACTCCAGTATCTCTTATCAACTCTCTCCTCTCTCCTGACTCCAGTATCCCTTATCAACTCTCTCCTCTCTCCTGACTCCAGTATCCCTTATCAACTCTCTCCTCTCCCTGACTCCAGTATCCCTTATCAACTCTCTCCTCTCTCCTGACTCCAGTATCTCTTATCAACTCTCTCCTCTCTCCTGACTCCAGTATCCCTTATCAACTCTCTCCTCTCTCCCTGACTCCAGTATCCCTTATCAACTCTCTCCTCTCCCCTGACTCCCGTATCTCTTATCAACTCTCTCCTCTCCCTGACTCCAGTATCTCTTATCAACTCTCTCCTCTCTCCTCTCTCCTGACTCCAGTATCTCTTATCAACTCTCTCCTCTCTCCTGACTCCAGTATCTCTTATCAACTCTCTCCTCTCCCTGACTCCAGTATCCCTTATCAACTCTCTCCTCTCTCCTGACTCCAGTATCTCTTATCAACTCTCTCCTCTCCCCTGACTCCAGTATCCCTTATCAACTCTCTCCTCTCTCCTCTCCCTGACTCCAGTATCCCTTATCAACTCTCTCCTCTCTCCTCTCTCCTGACTCCAGTATCCCTTATCAACTCTCTCCTCTCTCCTGACTCCAGTATCCCTTATCAACTCTCTCCTCTCTCCTGACTCCAGTATCCCTTATCAACTCTCTCCTCTCTCCTGACTCCAGTATCCCTTATCAACTCTCTCCTCTCCCCTGACTCCAGTATCCCTTATCAACTCTCTCCTCTCCCCTGACTCCAGTATCCCTTATCAACTCTCTCCTCTCCCCTGACTCCAGTATCCCTTATCAACTCTCTCCTGACTCCAGTATCCCTTATCAACTCTCTCCTCTCTCCTGACTCCAGTATCCCTTATCAACTCTCTCCTGACTCCAGTATCCCTTATCAACTCTCTCCTCTCTCCTGACTCCAGTATCCCTTATCAACTCTCTCCTCTCTCCTGACTCCAGTATCCCTTATCAACTCTCTCCTCTCCCCTGACTCCAGTATCCCTTATCAACTCTCTCCTCTCCCCTGACTCCAGTATCCCTTATCAACTCTCTCCTCTCCCCTGACTCCAGTATCCCTTATCAACTCTCTCCTCTCTCCTGACTCCAGTATCCCTTATCAACTCTCTCCTCTCTCCTGACTCCAGTATCCCTTATCAACTCTCTCCTCTCTCCTGACTCCAGTATCCCTTATCAACTCTCTCCTCTCTCCTGACTCCAGTATCCCTTATCAACTCTCTCCTCTCTCCAGTATCCCTTATCAACTCTCTCCTCTCTCCTGACTCCAGTATCCCTTATCAACTCTCTCCTCTCTCCTCTCTCCTGACTCCAGTATCCCTTATCAACTCTCTCCTCTCTCCTGACTCCAGTATCTCTTATCAACTCTCTCCTCTCTCCTGACTCCAGTATCCCTTATCAACTCTCTCCTCTCTCCTCTCTCCAGTATCTCTTATCAACTCTCTCCTCTCCCCTGACTCCAGTATCCCTTATCAACTCTCTCCTCTCCCCTGACTCCAGTATCCCTTATCAACTCTCTCCTCTCTCCTGACTCCAGTATCTCTTATCAACTCTCTCCTCTCTCCTGACTCCAGTATCTCTTATCAACTCTCTCCTCTCTCCTCTCCCCTGACTCCAGTATCCCTTATCAACTCTCTCCTCTCTCCTGACTCCAGTATCCCTTATCAACTCTCTCCTCTCTCCTGACTCCAGTATCCCTTATCAACTCTCTCCTCTCTCCTCTCTCCTGACTCCAGTATCCCTTATCAACTCTCTCCTCTCTCCTGACTCCAGTATCCCTTATCAACTCTCTCCTCTCTCCTGACTCCAGTATCTCTTATCAACTCTCTCCTCTCTCCTGACTCCAGTATCCCTTATCAACTCTCTCCTCTCTCCTGACTCCAGTATCTCTTATCAACTCTCTCCTCTCCCTGACTCCAGTATCCCTTATCAACTCTCTCCTCTCTCCTGACTCCAGTATCTCTTATCAACTCTCTCCTCTCTCCTGACTCCAGTATCTCTTATCAACTCTCTCCTCTCCCCTGACTCCAGTATCCCTTATCAACTCTCTCCTCTCCCTGACTCCAGTATCCCTTATCAACTCTCTCCTCTCTCCTGACTCCAG
>NC_088218.1:2761417-2771417 GCF_036934945.1 Oncorhynchus masou masou | reverse complement strand
GTCTAAAGTAGGACCTATTCCCTGTGGGCCCTGGTCTAAAGTAGGACCTATTCCCCGTGGGGGCCCTGGTCTAAAGTAGGACCTATTCCCCGTGGGGGCCCTGGTCTAAAGTAGGACCTATTCCCTGTGGGCCCTGGTCTAAAGTATGACCTATTCCCTGTGGGCCCTGGTCTAAAGTAGGACATATTCCCTGTGGGCCCTGGTCTAAAGTAGGACCTATTCCCCGTGGGGGCCCTGGTCTAAAGTAGGACCTATTCCCCGTGGGGGCCCTGGTCTAAAGTAGGACCTATTCCCTGTGGGCCCTGGTCTAAAGTATGACCTATTCCCTGTGGGCCCTGGTCTAAAGTAGGACCTATTCCCCGTGGGTCCTGGTGCCCAGTAAAGTAGGACCTATTCCCCGTGGGGGCCCTGGTCTAAAGTAGGACCTATTCCCTGGGGGCCCTGGTCTAAAGTATGACCTATTCCCTGTGGGCCCTGGACTAAAGTAGGACCTATTCCCCGTGGGGGCCCTGGTCTAAAGTAGGACCTATTCCCCGTGGGCCCTGGTCTAAAGTAGGACCTATTCCTTGGGGGCCCTGGTCTAAAGTAGGACCTATTCCTTGGGGGCCCTGGTCTAAAGTAGGACCTATTCCTTGGGGGCCCTGGTCTAAAGTATGGCCTATTCCCTGGGGGTCCATCTCTGGACACTGTTGTGTCTGCAACTTGATTGGTTGATATTTAATAGTGGGTAGGACCTATGCAGAATATAAATGACGTTTTGTACATAGACAGGAGAAGATGGAATCATGTCTGGAACATGTATGATAGAAACCAAGTGATCGTTGAGCTGTTCTGATGGATGGCTGGCTGGATGGATGGCTGGATGGCTGACTGGCTGGATGG
The DNA here is from genome assembly GCF_036934945.1 of Oncorhynchus masou masou. NCBI lineage: Eukaryota > Metazoa > Chordata > Actinopteri > Salmoniformes > Salmonidae > Oncorhynchus > Oncorhynchus masou. The sequence continues at coordinate 2,770,535 of NC_088218.1, read as the reverse complement.
ATGGCTGGCTGGATGGATGGCTGGATGGATGGATGGCTGGCTGGATGGATGGATGGCTGGCTGGATGGATGGCTGGATGGATGGCTGGATGGATGGCTGGATGGATGGATGGATGGCTGGCTGGATGGATGGATGAATGGCTGGATGGATGGCTGGATGGATGGCTGGATGGATGGCTGGATGGATGACTGGATGGCTGGATGGATGGCTGGATGGATGGCTGGATGGATGGCTGGCTGGATGGATGGCTGGATGGATGGTAGGCTGGATGGCTGGCTGGATGGATGGATGGCTGGCTAACCGTGGGATTTCTGGATTTAGACAAAAACAGGCCTCTGGTGCCTGATAACGAACAGAGTTGTTGTTTTTATAGATGTGTTTTTAGATGTTACAGGAACAAGACTGTAGTTCCTGGGAAATATTTGGGCACCAGATACATTTCCTCTGTGAGCGAAAACCCCGTAACAGTGTCTGTCATCGAGTCTCAATGAGCTTCTCTACTTTAAGTCAGACAACTGTCTTTCCTACATGTTGCCTTTGTTACTACTGCAAGTGTTACTGTCATGCTGTTGTCTAGCTAAGGCCTGATCGACCCCTGGGTACTAAGTGTTTAGTTAAGGCCTGATCGACCCCTGGGTATTAAGTGTTGTCTACCTAAGGCCTGATCGACCCCTGGATATTAAGTGTTGTTTAACCAAGGCCTGATCGACCCCTGGGTATTAAGTGTTGTTTAACCAAGGCCTGATCGACCCTGGGTATTAAGTGTTGTTTAACCAAGGCCTGATCGACCCCTGGGTATTAAGTGTTGTTTAACCAAGGCCTGATCGACCCCTGGGTATTAAGTGTTGTCTACCTAAGGCCTGATCGACCCTGGGTATTAAGTGTTGTTTAACCAAGGCCTGATCGACCCCTGGGTATTAAGTGTTGTCTACCTAAGGCCTGATCGACCCCTGGGTATTAAGTGTTGTTTAACCAAGGCCTGATCGACCCCTGGGTATTAAGTGTTGTTTAACCAAGGCCTGATCGACCCTGGGTATTCAGTGTTGTTTAACCAAGGCCTGATCGACCCCTGGGTATTAAGTGTTGTTTAACCAAGGCCTGATCGACCCCTGAGTATTAAGTGTTGTTTAACCAAGGCCTGATCGACCCTGGGTATTAAGTGTTGTTTACCTAAGGCCTGATCGACCCCTGGGTATTAAGTGTTGTTTAACTAAGGCCTGATCGACCCTGGGTATTAAGTGTTGTTTAACCAAGGCCTGATCGACCCTGGGTATTAAGTGTTGTTTAACCAAGGCCTGATCGACCCTGGGTATTAAGTGTTGTCTACCTAAGGCCTGATCGACCCCTGGGTATTAAGTGTTGTTTAACCAAGGCCTGATCGACCCCTGGGTATTAAGTGTTGTTTAACTAAGGCCTGATCGACCCCTGGGTATTAAGTGTTGTTTAACCAAGGCCTGATCACCCCTGGGTATTAAGTGTTGTTTAACCAAGGCCTGATCACCCCTGGGTATTAAGTGTTGTTTAACCAAGGCCTGATCGACCCTGGGTATTAAGTGTTGTTTAGTTAAGGCCTGATCGACCCCTGGGTATTAAGTGTTGTCTACCTAAGGCCTGATCACCCCTGGGTATTAAGTGTTGTTTAACCAAGGCCTGATCACCCCTGGGTATTAAGTGTTGTTTAGTTAAGGCCTGATCGACCCCTGGGTATTAAGTGTTGTTTAACCAAGGCCTGATCGACCCCTGGGTATTAAGTGTTGTTTTGTTAAGGCCTGATCGACCCTGAGTATTAAGTGTTGTCTAGCTAAGGCCTGATCGACCCTGGGTATTAAGTGTTGTTTACCTAAGGCCTGATCGACCCCTGGGTATTAAGTGTTGTCTAGCTAAGGCCTGATCGACCCCTGGGTATTAAGTGTTGTCTAGCTAAGGCCTGATCGACCCCTGGGTATTAAGTGTTGTCTAGCTAAGGCCTGATCGACCCTGGGTATTAAGTGTTGTTTTGTTAAGGCCTGATCGACCCCTGGGTATTAAGTGTTGTTCACCTAAGGCCTGATCGACCCTGGGTATTGAGTGTTGTTTAACCAAGGCCTGATCGACCCTGGGTATTAAGTGTTGTTTAGCCAAGGCCTGATCGACCCTGGGTATTAAGTGTTGTTTAGTTAAGGCCTGATCGACCCCTGGGTATTAAGTGTTGTCTAGTTAAGGCCTGATCGACCCCTGGGTATTAAGTGTTGGTTAGCTAAGGCCTGATCGACCCCTGGGTACTAAGTGTTGTCTTGCTAATTCCTGATCGACCCTGGGTATTAATAAACAGTAGCAGCAGTGTTGGTAGTTGAGGTAACATTTATATCAAAATCAAATGTTATTGGTCAGATACACCCGGTTAGCAAATGTTATTGGTCAGATACACCCGGTTAGCAAATGTTATTGGTCAGATACACCCGGTTAGCAAAGTGTAGGGAAATGCTTGTGCTTCTAGTTCCGACAGTGCAGTAATATCTAACAATTTCACAACTACCTTTTTTTAAAGGAATGAATAAGAATATGTACATATAAATATATTAATGAGTGATGGTACAGAACGGCATAGGCAAGATGCAGTAGATGGTATAGAGTACAGTATATACATATGAGATGAATAATGTAGGGTATGGAAACATTATATAAAGTAGCATAGTTTAAAGTGGCTTGTGATACATGTATTACATAAAGATGCAGTAGATGATATAGAGTACAGTATATACATATGAGATGAGTCATGTAGGGTATGTTAACATTATTTAAAGCGGCATAGTTTAAAGTGGCTAGTGATACATGTATTACATAAAGATGCAGTAGATGATATAGAGGACAGTATATACATATGAGATGAGTAATGTAGGGTATGTAAACATTATATTAAGTGGCATAGTTTAAAGTGGCTAGTGATACATGTATTACATAAAGATGCAGTAGATGATATAGAGGACAGTATATACATATGAGATGAGTAATGTAGGGTATGTAAACATTATATTAAGTGGCATTGTTTAATGAAGTGGCTAGTGATATTTTTTTTATTTCATCCAGTTATTAATTATTGAAGTGGCTGGAGTTGAGTCAGTGTGTTGGCAGCAGCCACTCAATGTTAGTGGTGTCTGTTTAACAGTCTGATGGCCTTGAGACAGAAGCTGGGCAAAGTGACGAGTCAATCAGGATAGATAATTAAGAGTAGCAGCAGCTCATGTGAAGAGTGCTCAGAGTGTGTGTGGCTTATGAGTGTATGTAGTGGGTTTGTGTTTGTGTTAGTGTGTGGGTAGAGTCGGTGTACATAAAGGTTCAATACCGTAGTCTGGGTAGCCATTTGATGATCTGTTCAGTAGTCGTATTGCTTGGGGGTAGAAGCTGTTCAGCAGTCTGATGGCTTGGGGGTAGAAGCTGTTCAGCAGTCTGATGGCTTGGGGGTAGAAGCTGTTCAGCAGTCTGATGGTTTGGGGGGGGTAGAAGCTGTTCAGCAGTCTGACTTGGGGGTAGAAGCTGTTCAGTAGTCTGATGGTTTGGGGGTAGAAGCTGTTCAGCAGTCTGATGGCTTGGGGGTAGAAGCTGTTCAGCAGTCTGATGGCTTGGGGGTAGAAGCTGTTCAGCAGTCTGATGGCTTGGGGGTAGAAGCTGTTCAGCAGTCTGATGGTTTGGGGGTAGAAGCTGTTCAGCAGTCTGATGGCTTGGGGGTAGAAGCTGTTCAGCAGTCTGATGGCTTGGGGGTAGAAGCTGTTCAGCAGTCTGATGGCTTGGGGGTAGAAGCTGTTCAGGAGTCTGATGGCTTGGGGGTAGAAGCTGTTCAGCAGTCTGATGGCTTGGGGGTAGAAGCTGTTCAGCAGTCTGATGGCTTGGGGGTAGAAGCTGTTCAGGAGTCTGATGGCTTGGGGGTAGAAGCTGTTCAGCAGTCTGATGGCTTGGGGGTAGAAGCTGTTCAGCAGTCTGATGGCTTGGGGGTAGAAGCTGTTCAGCAGTCTGATGGCTGGGGGTAGAAGCTGTTCAGCAGTCTGATGGCTTGGGGGTAGAAGCTGTTCAGCAGTCTGATGGCTTGGGGGTAGAAGCTGTTCAGCAGTCTGATGGCTTGGGGGTAGAAGCTGTTCAGCAGTCTGATGGCTTGGGGATAGAAGCTGTTCAGCAGTCTGATGGCTTGGGGGTAGAAGCTGTTCAGCAGTCTGATGGTTTGGGGGTAGAAGCTGTTCAGCAGTCTGATGGCTTGGGGGTAGAAGCTGTTCAGCAGTCTGATGGCTTGGGGGGTAGAAGCTGTTCAGCAGTCTGGCTTGGGGGTAGAAGCTGTTCAGCAGTCTGGCTTGGGGGTAGAAGCTGTTCAGCAGTCTGATGGCTTCATGGTAGAAGCTGTTCAGCAGTCTGACTTGGTGGATAGAAGCTGTTCAGTAGTCTGATGGCTTGGGGGGTAGAAGCTGTTCAGCAGTCTGATGATTTGGAGGTAGAAGCTGTTCAGCAGTCTGATGGCTTCATGGTAGAAGCTGTTCAGCAGTCTGATGGTTTGGAGGTAGAAGCTGTTCAGCAGTCTGATGGCTTCATGGTAGAAGCTGTTCAGCAGTCTGATGGCTTGGGGGGTAGAAGCTGTTCAGCAGTCTGATGGCTTGGGGGTAGAAGCTGTTCAGCAGTCTGATGGTTTGGAGGTAGAAGCTGTTCAGCAGTCTGATGGCTTCATGGTAGAAGCTGTTCAGCAGTCTGATGGTTTGGGGGTAGAAGCTGTTCAGCAGTCTGATGGCTTGGGGGTAGAAGCTGTTCAGCAGTCAGAGGGCTTCATGGTAGAAGCTGTTCAGCAGTCAGAGGGCTTCATGGTAGAAGCTGTTCAGCAGTCTGATGGCTTCATGGTAGAAGCTGTTCAGCAGTCTGATGGCTTCATGGTAGAAGCTGTTCAGCAGTCTGATGGCTTGAGGGGTAGAAGCTGTTCAGCAGTCTGATGGCTTCATGGTAGAAGCTGTTCAGCAGTCTGATGGCTTCATGGTAGAAGCTGTTCAGCAGTCTGATGGTTTGGGGGTAGAAGCTGTTCAGCAGTCTGATGGTTTGGGGGTAGAAGCTGTTCAGCAGTCTGATGGCTTGGGGGTAGAAGCTGTTCAGCAGTCTGATGGCTTCATGGTAGAAGCTGTTCAGCAGTCTGATGGCTTGGGGGGTAGAAGCTGTTCAGCAGTCTAATGGCTTGGGGGGTAGAAGCTGTTCAGCAGTCTGATGGCTTGGGGGTAGAAGCTGTTCAGCAGTCTGATGGCTTGGGGGTAGAAGCTGTTCAGCAGTCTGATGGCTTGGGGGTAGAAGCTGTTCAGCAGTCTGATGGTTTGGGGGTAGAAGCTGTTCAGAGAGTGGTGGTGCATTGGGGGGGAGTGGTCAATGGAGACCCTCCCCGCCCCCTCCCGTTCCATACCTTCCGCTCCTCCCCCGCCCCCTCCCGTTCCTCTCCAGTGATTGGCTGAATGGAATACTGATGGCCCCGCTAAACACAATCCCACGGCAGCATGATTGCAGACCTGACACGTCGCGGAAATCAGTTCTTGTGGGGCTATCGACAAATCATAGTTCAGAATCACAAGGCTTTGATAGAGCAACACATCAGCCTGTGTGTGTGGGGCTGATTAAAGATCACAGTGTTACCATTTACCTGTGATGTGGCAGGTAGGGAGACAGACAGGGAGACAGACAGACAGGGAGACAGACAGACAGGGAGACAGACAGACAAGGAGACAGACAGACAAGGAGACAGACAGACAAGGAGACAGACAGACAAGGAGACAGACAGACAAGGAGACAGACAGACAAGGAGACAGACAGACAAGGAGACAGACAGACAGACAAGGAGACAGACAGACAGACAAGGAGACAGACAGACAGACAAGGAGACAGACAGACAGACAAGGAGACAGACAGACAGACAAGGAGACAGACAGACAGACAAGGAGACAGACAGACAGACAAGGAGACAGACAGACAGACAGACAGACAGACAGACAGACAGACAGACAGACAGACAAGGAGACAGACAGACAGACAGACAAGGAGACAGACAGACAAGGAGTCAGACAGACAGACAGACAAGGAGACAGACAGACAGACAGACAGACAAGGAGACAGACAGACAGACAAGGAGACAGACAGACAGACAGACAGACAGACAGACAGACAGACAGACAGACAGACAGACAAGGAGCCAGACAAGGAGACAGACAAGGAGACAGACAGACAAGGAGACATACAAGGAGACAGACAGACAGACAAGGAGACAAGGAGACAGACAAGGAGACAGACAAGGAGACAGACAGACAGACAGACAAGGAGACAGACAAGGAGACAGACAAGGAGACAGACAAGGAGACAGACAAGGAGACAGACAGACAAGGAGACAGACAGACAAGGAGACAGACAGACAGACAGACAAGGAGACAGACAGACAGACAAGGAGACAGACAGACAGACAAGGAGACAGACAGACAGACAAGGAGACAGACAGACAGACAGACAAGGAGACAGACAGACAGACAAGGAGACAGACAGACAGACAAGGAGACAGACAGACAGACAAGGAGACAGACAGACAGACAAGGAGACAGACAGACAGACAAGGAGACAGACAGACAAGGAGACAGACAGACAGACAGACAGACAGACAGACAAGGAGACAGACAGACAGACAAGGAGACAGACAGACAAGGAGACAGACAGACAGACAAGGAGACAGACAGACAGACAAGGAGACAGACAGACAGACAAGGAGACAGACAGACAGACAAGGAGACAGACAGACAGACAAGGAGACAGACAGACAGACAAGGAGACAGACAGACAGACAGACAAGGAGACAGACAGACAGACAAGGAGACAGACAGACAGACAGACAGACAAGGAGACAGACAAGGAGACAGACAGACATGGAGTCTGTCCCTCTCCAATAAGAAGTCCCCTTCATAATGAGGTGGGAACAGTGAAAAACAGTCCGATGACTATTTCTGGTCGAGAAGTCCCACATGGCTGTAGTACGATCTCACACACACACACCCCACACACACCCCACACACACCACACACACACACACCACACACCCCCACACACACACACACCCACACACCCCCCCCACACACACACACACACACCCCACACACACCCCCCCACACACACACACACCCCCCACACACACAGAGCCTTGGGGAGGATCCTCTAGAGGCGAGTCGAGCTTCCTCAGCCATGAAGTTAGCCAGATAACGTGGCTCATTATTCGTCTATGGTTCCTGTGTGTTTTGTTGTTTCAGGGGAATGAGATGATGAAGTGTGTTTTCCTCTGTGTCTGGTGGAGGTGTCCAGGGCAGCGACCCTTCACTCCTACATCACTACTGTGATGGTCCACCCTTCACTCCTACATTACTACCGTGATGGTCCATCCTTCACTCCTACATTACTACTGTGGTGGTCCATCCTTCACTCCTACATTACTACTGTGACGGTCCACCCTTCACTCCTACATTACTACCGTGATGGTCCATCCTTCACTCCTACATTACTACTGTGGTGGTCCACCCTTCACTCCTACATCACTACTGTGGTGGTCCACCCTTCACTCCTACATTACTACTGTGATGGTCCACCCTTCACTCCTACATTACTACTGTGACGGTCCACCCTTCACTCCTACATTACTACTGTGACGGTCCACCCTTCACTCCTACATTACTACTGTGACGGTCCACCCTTCACTCCTACATCACTACTGTGGTGGTCCACCCTTCACTCCTACATTACTACTGTGATGGTCCACCCTTCACTCCTACATTACTACTGTGACGGTCCACCCTTCACTCCTACATTACTACTGTGATGGTCCACCCTTCACTCCTACATTACTACTGTGACGGTCCACCCTTCACTCCTACATCACTACTGTGGTGGTCCACCCTTCACTCCTACATTACTACTGTGGTGGTCCACCCTTCACTCCTACATTACTACTGTGATGGTCCATCCTTCACTCCTACATTACTACCGTGACGGTCCACCCTTCACTCCTACATTACTACTGTGATGGTCCACTCTTCACTCCTACATTACTACTGTGATGGTCCACCCTTCACTGCTACATTACTACCGTGATGGTCCACCCTTCACTCCTACATTACTACTGTGATGGTCCACCCTTCACTCCTACATTACTACCTTGATGGTCCACCCTTCACTCCTACATTACTACTGTGATGGTCCACCCTTCACTCCTACATTACTACTGTGATGGTCCATCCTTCACTCCTACATTACTACTTTGATGGTCCATCCTTCACTCCTACATTACTAATGTGACGGTCCACCCTTCACTCCTACATTACTACCGTGATGGTCCACCCTTCATTCCTACATTACTACTGTGATGGTCCACCCTTCACTCCTACATTACTACTGTGACGGTCCACCCTTCACTCCTACATTACTACTGTGACGGTCCACCCTTCACTCCTACATTACTACTGTGATGGTCCACCCTTCACTCCTACATTACTACTGTGATGGTCCACCCTTCACTCCTACATTACTACTGTGATGGTCCACCCTTCACTCCTACATTACTACTGTGATGGTCCACCCTTCACTCCTACATTACTACTGTGATGGTCCACCCTTCACCTACATTACTACTGTGGTGGTCCACCCTTCACTCCTACATTACTAATGTGACGATCCACCCTTCACTCCTACTTCACTACTGTGGTGGTCCACCCTTCACTCCTACATTGCTACTGTGACGGTCCACCCTTCACTCCTACATTACCACTGTGAAGGTCCACCCTTCACTCCTACATTGCTACTGTGACGGTCCACCCTTCACTCCTACATTACCACCGTGACGGTCCACCCTTCACTCCTACATTACCACCGTGACGGTCCACCCTTCACTCCTACATTACCACTGTGATGGTCCATCCTTCACTCCTACATTACAACCGTGATGGTCCATCCTTCATTCCTACATTACTACCGTGATGGTCCACCCTTCACTCCTACATTACTACCGTGATGGTCCACCCTTCACTCCTACATTGCTACTGTGACGGTCCACCCTTCACTCCTACATTACCACTGTGATGGTCCACCCTTCACTCCTACATTA
>NC_088218.1:2733917-2756417 GCF_036934945.1 Oncorhynchus masou masou | reverse complement strand
TGGTGGCCCTCCCTCTGGGGGGTAGGTAGAAGGAGAGGCTGGTGGCCCTCCCTCTGGGGGGCGGTGTAGGTAGAAGGAGAGGCTGGTGGCCCTCCCTCTGGGGGGGTAGGTAGAAGGAGAGGCTGGTGGCCCTCCCTCTGGGGGTTAGGTAGAAGGAGAGGCTGGTGGCCCTCCCTCTGGGGGGTGTGTGGAAGGAGAGGCTGGTGGCCCTCCCTCTGGGGGTAGGTAGAAGGAGAGACTGATGGCCCTCCCTCTGGGGGGTGGGGTAGGTAGAAGGAGAGGCTGGTGGCCCTCCCTCTGCGGGGTGGGGTAGGTAGAAGGAGAGGATGGTGGCCCTCCCTCGGGGGGGGGGGGTGTAGGTAGGAGAGGCTGGTGGCCCTCCCTCTGGGGGTGTGTAGAAGGAGAGGCTGATGGCCCTCCCTCTGGGGGGGGGGGTAGGTAGAAGGAGAGGCTGATGATAGAGGGAGGGATGGAGATCAGATCCCTCCTCGTTGCAGGGAGAGTAGAGTATCTGCTGCTGATTCTGTTCCTCCAACGCTCCTCCCTTCTCCTGATTTATCCACTACTGGCCCTTCTCCTGATTTATCCACTGCTGGCCCTTCTCCTGATTTATCCACTGCTGGCCCTTCTCCTGATTTATCCACTGCTGGCCCTTCTCCTGATTTATCCACTGCTGGCCCTTCTCCTGATTTATCCACTGCTGGCCCTTCTCCTGATTTATCCACTGCTGGCCCTTCTCCTGATTTATCCACTGCTGGCCCTTCTCCTGATTTATCCACTGCTGGCCCTTCTCCTGATTTATCCACTGCTGGCCCTTCTCCTGATTTATCCACTAATGGCCCTTCTCCTGATTTATCCACTGCTGGCCCTTCTCCTGATTTATCCACTACTGGCCCTTCTCCTTATTCATCCACTACTGGCCCTTCTCCTGATTTATCCACTGCTGGCCCTTCTCCTTATTCATCCACTACTGGCCCTTCTCCTTATTCATCCACTACTGGCCCTTCTCCTGATTTATCCACTACTGGCCCTTCTCCTGATGTATCCACTGCTGGCCCTTCTCCTGATTTATCCACTGCTGGCCCTTCTCCTGATTTATCCACTGCTGGCCCTTCTCCTGATTTATCCACTACTGGCCCTTCTCCTGATTTATCCACTACTGGCCCTTCACTGATTTATCCACTGCTGGCCCTTCTCCTGATTTATCCACTACTGGCCCTTCTCCTTATTTATCCACTGCTGGCCCTTCACTGATTTATCCACTACTGGCCCTTCTCCTTATTTATCCACTGCTGGCCCTTCTCCTGATTTATCCACTGCTGGCCCTTCTCCTGATTTATCCACTGCTGGCCCTTCTCCTGATTTATCCACTAATGGCCCTTCTCCTGATTTATCCACTACTGGCCCTTCTCCTGATGTATCCACTACTGGCCCTTCACTGATTTATCCACTAATGGCCCTTCTCCTGATTTATCCCCTACTGGCCCTTCTCCTGATTTATCCACTACTGGCCCTTCACTGATTTATTCACTACTGGCCCTTCTCCTGATTTATCCACTACTGGCCCTTCTCCTGATTTATCCACTACTGGCCCTTCTCCTGATTTATCCACTGCTGGCCCTTCTCCTGATTTATCCACTGCTGGCCCTTCTCCTGATTTATCCACTGCTGGCCCTTCTCCTGATTTATCCACTACTGGCCCTTCTCCTGATTTATCCACTACTGGCCCTTCTCCTGATTTATCCACTACTGGCCCTTCTCCTGATTTATCCACTGCTGGCCCTTCTCCTGATGTATCCCCTACTGGCCCTTCTCCTGATTTATCCACTACTGGCCCTTCTCCTGATTTATCCACTACTGGCCCTTCTCCTGATTTATCCACTGCTGGCCCTTCTCCTGATTTATCCACTACTGGCCCTTCACTGATTTATCCACTGCTGGCCCTTCTCCTGATTTATCCACTACTGGCCCTTCACTGATTTATCCACTACTGGCCCTTCTCCTGATTTATCCACTAATGGCCCTTCTCCTGATTTATCCCCTACTGGCCCTTCTCCTGATTTATCCACTAATGGCCCTTCTCCTGATTTATCCCCTACTGGCCCTTCTCCTGATTTATCCACTGCTGGCCCTTCTCCTGATTTATCCACTGCTGGCCCTTCTCCTGACTTATCCACTGCTGGCCCTTCTCCTGATTTATCCACTGCTGGCCCTTCACTGATTTATCCACTACTGGCCCTTCTCCTGATTTATCCACTGCTGGCCCTTCTCCTGATTTATCCACTGCTGGCCCTTCTCCTGATTTATCCACTGCTGGCCCTTCTCCTGATTTATCCACTGCTGGCCCTTCTCCTGATTTATCCACTGCTGGCCCTTCTCCTGATTTATCCACTGCTGGCCCTTCTCCTGATTTATCCACTGCTGGCCCTTCTCCTGATTTATCCCCTACTGGCCCTTCTCCTGATTTATCCACTGCTGGCCCTTCTCCTGATTTATCCACTACTGGCCCTTCACTGATTTATCCACTACTGGCCCTTCTCCTGATTTATCCACTAATGGCCCTTCTCCTGATTTATCCCCTACTGGCCCTTCTCCTGATTTATCCACTAATGGCCCTTCTCCTGATTTATCCCCTACTGGCCCTTCTCCTGATTTATCCACTGCTGGCCCTTCTCCTGATTTATCCACTGCTGGCCCTTCTCCTGACTTATCCACTGCTGGCCCTTCTCCTGATTTATCCACTGCTGGCCCTTCACTGATTTATCCACTACTGGCCCTTCTCCTGATTTATCCACTAATGGCCCTTCTCCTGATTTATCCCCTACTGGCCCTTCTCCTGATTTATCCACTACTGGCCCTTCACTGATTTATCCACTAATGGCCCTTCTCCTGATTTATCCACTACTGGCCCTTCTCCTGATTTATCCACTACTGGCCCTTCTCCTGATTTATCCACTGCTGGCCCTTCTCCTGATTTATCCCCTACTGGCCCTTCTCCTGATTTATCCACTACTGGCCCTTCTCCTGATTTATCCACTGCTGGCCCTTCTCCTGATTTATCCACTACTGGCCCTTCTCCTGATTTATCCACTACTGGCCCTTCTCCTGATTTATCCACTACTGGCCCTTCTCCTGATTTATCCACTACTGGCCCTTCTCCTGATGTATCCACTACTGGCCCTTCTCCTGATTTATCCACTGCTGGCCCTTCTCCTGATTTATCCACTGCTGGCCCTTCTCCTGATTTATCCACTGCTGGCCCTTCTCCTGATTTATCCACTACTGGCCCTTCTCCTGATTTATCCACTACTGGCCCTTCTCCTGATTTATCCACTACTGGCCCTTCTCCTGATTTATCCACTGCTGGCCCTTCTCCTGATGTATCCACTACTGGCCCTTCTCCTGATTTATCCACTACTGGCCCTTCTCCTGATTTATCCACTGCTGGCCCTTCTCCTGATTTATCCACTACTGGCCCTTCTCCTGATTTATCCACTACTGGCCCTTCTCCTGATTTATCCACTGCTGGCCCTTCTCCTGATTTATCCACTGCTGGCCCTTCTCCTGATGTATCCACTACTGGCCCTTCTCCTGATGTATCCCCTACTGGCCCTTCTCCTGATTTATCCACTACTGGCCCTTCTCTGATTTATCCACTACTGGCCCTTCTCCTGATTTATCCACTACTGGCCCTTCTCCTGATTTATCCCCTACTGGCCCTTCTCCTGATTTATCCACTACTGGCCCTTCTCCTGATGTATCCACTACTGGCCCTTCTCCTGATTTATCCCCTACTGGCCCTTCTCCTGATGTATCCACTACTGGCCCTTCACTGATTTATCCACTACTGGCCCTTCTCCTGATTTATCCCCTACTGGCCCTTCTCCTGATTTATCCACTACTGGCCCTTCTCCTGATTTATCCACTACTGGCCCTTCACTGATTTATCCACTACTGGCCCTTCACTGATTTATCCACTACTGGCCCTTCTCCTGATTTATCCACTAATGGCCCTTCTCCTGATTTATCCACTACTGGCCCTTCTCCTGATGTATCCACTACTGGCCCTTCTCCTGATGTATCCACTACTGGCCCTTCTCCTGATTTATCCACTACTGGCCCTTCTCCTGATGTATCCACTACTGGCCCTTCTCCTGATGTATCCACTACTGGCCCTTCTCCTGATTTATCCACTACTGGCCCTTCTCCTGATTTATCCACTACTGGCCCTTCTCCTGATTTATCCACTACTGGCCCTTCACTGATTTATCCACTACTGGCCCCTCTCCTGATTTATCCACTGCTGGCCCTTCTCCTGATTTATCCACTAATGGCCCTTCTCCTGATTTATCCACTACTGGCCCTTCTCCTGATTTATCCACTACTGGCCCTTCACTGATTTATCCACTACTGGCCCTTCTCCTGATTTATCCCCTACTGGCCCTTCTCCTGATTTATCCACTACTGGTCCTTCACTGATTTATCCACTAATGGCCCTTCTCCTGATGTATCCACTACTGGCCCTTCTCCTGACTTATCCACTGCTGGCCCTTCTCCTGATTTATCCACTGCTGGCCCTTCACTGATTTATCCACTGCTGGCCCTTCACTGATTTATCCACTGCTGGCCCTTCTCCTGATTTATCCACTACTGGCCCTTCACTGATTTATCCACTGCTGGCCCTTCTCCTGATTTATCCACTGCTGGCCCTTCTCCTGATTTATCCACTGCTGGCCCTTCTCCTTGACCTGTTTCAGGGCTCGAGGACATAAAACAATTCAACGCCTCCTGCTATGTCAGAAGTCCTCTGTTTTTTTAATGAAACATCAATATTGTAATTAGCGTATTTTCCTTCATGTGCGTCATTAAATGTAGATTCACGTTCACATTCTCCTCTGTTCTGTCCTCTCCTCTGTCTCCTCTCCTCGGTCTCCTCTCCTCGGTCTCCTCTCCTCGGTCTCCTCTCCTCGGTCTCCTCTCCTCGGTCTCCTCTCCTCTGTCTCCTCTCCTCTGTCTCCTCTCCTCTGTCTCCTCTCCTCTGTCTCCTCTCCTCTGTCTCCTCTCCTCTGTCTCCTCTCCTCTGTCTCCTGTCCTCTGTTCTGTCCTCTCTCCTCTGTCTCCTCTCCTCTGTTCTGTCCTCTCTCCTCTGTCTCCTCTCCTCTGTTCTGTCCTCTCTCCTCTGTCTCCTCTCCTCTGTTCTGTCCTCTCTCCTCTGTCTCCTCTCCTCTGTCTCCTCTCCTCTGTCTCCTCTCTCCTCTGTCTCCTCTCCTCTCCTCTCTCCTCTGTCTTCTCTCCTCTGTCTCCTCTCCTCTGTTCTGTCCTCTCTCCTCTCCTCTGTCTCCTCTCCTCTGTCTCCTCTCCTCTGTCTTCTCTCCTCTGTCTCCTCTCCTCTGTCTCCTCCCCTCCCCTCTCCTCTCCTCTGTCTCCTCTCCTCTGTCTCCTCTCCTCTGTCTCCTCTCCTCTGTCTCCTCTCCTCTGTCTCCTCTCCTCTCCTCTCCTCTCCTCTCCTCTCCTCTCCTCTCCTCTCCTCTCCTCTCCTCTCCTCTCCTCTCCTCTCCTCTCCTCTCCTCTCCTCTCTCTCTCTCTCTGAAGGGTGTGAACCCAGAACTAGCCCCATTCTATTTCTGTGACCATAGTTGGCGCTGCTCTCCATATATCAGGTTGTCAGGATCACTTGACTTGAAGACCTCCGAGGCTGAAAGGGTCAGAGCTCACTGTGCCATCACGTCTGACAGGGACAGAGCTCACTGTGCCATCACATCTGACAGGGACAGAGCTCACTGTGCCATCACGTCTGACAACGACAGAGCTCACTGTGCCATCACGTCTGACATGGACAGAGCTCACTGTGCCATCACGTCTGGAAGGGACAGAGCTCACTGTGCCATCACGTCTGAAAGGGACAGAGCTCACTGTGCCATCACGTCTGACAGGGACAGAGCTCACTGTGCCATCACGTCTGAAAGGGACAGAGCTCACTGTGCCATCACGTCTGACAGGGACAGAGCTCACTGTGCCATCACGTCTGACAGGGTCAGAGCTCACTGTGCCATCACGTCTGACAGGGACAGAGCTCACTGTGCCATCACGTCTGACAGGGACAGAGCTCACTGTGCCATCACGTCTGAAAGGGACAGAGCTCACTGTGCCATCACGTCTGACAGGGTCAGAGCTCACTGTGCCATCACGTCTGACAGGGTCAGAGCTCACTGTGCCATCACGTCTGAAAGGGACAGAGTTCACTGTGCCATCACGTCTGTCAGGGACAGAGCTCACTGTGCCATCACGTCTGAAAGGGACAGAGCTCACTGTGCCATCACATCTGAAAGGGACAGAGCTCACTGTGCCATCACGTCTGAAAGGGACAGAGCTCACTGTGCCATCACGTCTGAAAGGGACAGAGCTCACTGTGCCATCACGTCTGAAAGGGACAGAGCTCACTGTGCCATCACGTCTGAAAGGGACAGAGCTCACTGTGCCATCACGTCTGAAAGGGACAGAGCTCACTGTGCCATCACGTCTGAAAGGGACAGAGCTCACTGTGCCATCACGTCTGGAAGGGACAGAGCTCACACTGCCGTCACGTCTGACAGGGACAGAGCTCACTGTGCCGTCACGTCTGACAGGGACAGAGCTCACTGTGCCATCACGTCTGAAAGGGACAGAGCTCACTGTGCCATCACGTCTGAAAGGGACAGAGCTCACTGTGCCATCACATCTGACAGGGACAGAGCTCACTGTGCCATCACGTCTGACAGGGACAGAGCTCACTGTGCCATCACGTCTGAAAGGGACAGAGCTCACTGTGCCGTCACGTCTGAAAGGGACAGAGCTCACTGTGCCATCACATCTGGAAGGGACAGAGCTCACACTGCCATCACGTCTGACAGGGACAGAGCTCACTGTGCCATCACGTCTGAAAGGGACAGAGCTCACTGTGCCATCACGTCTGACAGGGACAGAGCTCACTGTGCCATCACGTCTGAAAGGGACAGAGCTCACTGTGCCATCACGTCTGAAAGGGACAGAGCTCACACTGCCGTCACGTCTGAAAGGGACAGAGCTCACACTGCCGTCACGTCTGAAAGGGACAGAGCTCACACTGCCGTCACGTCTGAAAGGGACAGAGCTCACTGTGCCATCACATCTGAAAGGGACAGAGCTCACTGTGCCATCACGTCTGAAAGGGACAGAGCTCACTGTGCCGTCACGTCTGACAGGGACAGAGCTCACTGTGCCATCACGTCTGACAGGGACAGAGCTCACTGTGCCATCACGTCTGAAAGGGACAGAGCTCACTGTGCCATCACGTCTGACAGGGACAGAGCTCACTGTGCCATCACGTCTGAAAGGGACAGAGCTCACTGTGCCATCATGTCTGAAAGGGACAGAGCTCACTGTGCCATCACGTCTGACAGGGACAGAGCTCACTGTGCCATCACGTCTGAAAGGGACAGAGCTCACTGTGCCATCATGTCTGAAAGGGACAGAGCTCACTGTGCCATCACGTCTGAAAGGGACAGAGCTCACTGTGCCATCACGTCTGAAAGGGACAGAGCTCACTGTGCCATCATGTCTGAAAGGGACAGAGCTCACTGTGCCATCACGTCTGAAAGGGACAGAGCTCACTGTGCCATCACGTCTGACAGGGACAGAGCTCACTGTGCCATCACGTCTGACAGGGACAGAGCTCACTGTGCCATCACGTCTGAAAGGGACAGAGCTCACTGTGCCATCACGTCTGAAAGGGACAGCTCACACTGCCATCACGTCTGAAAGGGACAGCTCACACTGCCGTCACGTCTGAAAGGGACAGCTCACACTGCCGTCACGTCTGAAAGGGACAGAGCTCACACAGCCATCACGTCTGAAAGGGACAGAGCTCACACTGCCGTCACGTCTGACAGGGACAGAGCTCACTGTGCCATCACGTCTGAAAGGGACAGAGCTCACACTGCCGTCACGTTTGTTGTTGAAGGTTTGAAGCGCCGGTTGTAAATCCTCTGTGAGAAGTTGAAAGTGACATGAAAGAAGTTCATGGATCATCCTCCTAGCAGGCAGGATTATGTCTGTCTGTCTGTACTTCCTGTCTGTCCTCCCCTCAGCTCTGAAACCCTCTGAACCACACATGATATTCCCGCTCAAACAGCCTAAGCTATGTGTAATAAACAACTTAGAGAAATAACAGCTTTGGGAATTCCATCTATTTTTCTCCTCAAATATAGACGATGGAATATCATTATTATTTGATGTGTCGCCCCACGGTGGGATTGAGGGGCTAAAAGGAGAGAGTTTTTTTTTTGTTTTTTTTTTTTGAAGGAGATGTGATTTTAAAATGGACTCCGATCAGCGTGTTTTAGTCCATTGTGTTTGGTCTATCGATTCCGTCGGGATAAGTTCTCCCTCCGCTTGTTTGAATTTGCTGACGTTTTTAATAGGTTATAAAAACACACACAGGCCAGCCACTCCGGGGGACATTTGGCTTTCATCACGTTTTTTAACATGGCGTCCCAGCTCTCTCGTCTAGTATGGATAGGTAGGTAGGTCTTGTCCCAAATGGAACCTTTCTGTTCTGCGTAGTGCACTCGTTGAGACCAGATACCGTTATCATCTAGACCAGTTGTTCGTTCCCAAGCAGGGGGTACGAGGATCCCTGGGGGTACTTGGTCTATCCTCAGGCGGTACTATGATCCCTGGGGGTACTTGGCCTATCTACAAGGGGGTGCTAGGATCCCTGGGGGTACCTGGCCTATCCTCAGGGGTTGCTCGGATCCCTGGGGTTACCTGGCCTATCGACAAGGGGTACTAGGATCCCTGGGGGTACCTGGCCTATCCTCAGGGGTTACTCGGATCCCTGGGGTTACCTGGCCTATCGACAAGGGGTACTAGGATCCCTGGGGGTACCTGGCCTATCGACAAGGGGTACTAGGATCCCTGGGGGTACCTGGCCTATCGACAAGGGGTACTAGGATCCCTGGGGGTACCTGGCCTATCGACAAGGGGTACTAGGATCCCTGGGGGTACCTGGCCTATCGACAAGGGGTACTAGGATCCCTGGGGGTACCTGGCCTATCGACAAGGGGTACTAGGATCCCTGGGGTTACCTGGCCTATCCTCAGGGGTACTAGGATCCCTGGGGGTACCTGGCCTATCGACAAGGGGTACTAGGATCCCTGGGGTTACCTGGCCTATCCTCAGGGGTACTAGGATCCCTGGGGGTACTCAGGGGGTACTTGAAGACTCATGAGACCGTAGGGTTCCTGGTAAAATCCCCATGAGGGGGAACATCAGGGGTCCTCTGGGCAGAGCAGAATTCAGTTGGTGGTACAGTAACCTCTGGTCTCGTGCATCCAGTGACCAATGGATGAGTTTTAAAACGACGACTTTGGATAAAAAGAGGTTTGTTTATTTATGAGCTGTTTTTCCTTTTATCCCCAGCTGGGTGCAGAGCTTTGGCCACGAGGGTCTGGGACTGCTGCTAGACATTCTGGAGAAGCTGCTCCACAAGAATCAGTAAGGACACACACACCGTATGCTCACCCACACACACACACACACACACACACACACACACACACACACACACACACACACACACACACACACACACACACACACACCGTATGCTCACACACACTCGGGCGGATGAACGCGCAAACACACTGACTGCATTTACTCAATGTAGAAACATCACATGTTCAATATAAATGTTCATCTCATCTCTACTCCATTTCTCTCTCTCGCCTTCGTGCTCTCTCCTGCGCCCTTCCTCTCTCTCCTGCACCCTCCTTCTACCTCTCTCTCTCTCTCTCTACCTCTCTCTCTCTACCCCCTCTCTCTACCTCTCTCTACCCCTCTCTACCCCCCTCTCCCTCTCTTTCCCTCCCTCTCCCTCTACCTCCCTCTACCTCTTGCTTACCTCTGTCTGTCTCTCTACTCTCAATTCAATTCAAGGGGCTTTATTGGCATGGGAAACGTGTTAACATTGCCAAAGCAAGTGAGGTAGAATAAGCTACTCTCTCTGTCTGTTGTCTCTGTAGCCAGGATAAACCTGACAAGAAGCTACTGTCTCTGTCTGTTGTCTCTGTAGCCAGGATAAACCTGACGACAAGCTACTCTCTCTGTCTGTTGTCTCTGTAGCCAGGATAAACCTGACGACAAGCTACTCTCTCTGTCTGTTGTCTCTGTAGCCAGGATAAACCTGACAAGAAGAGCCAGCATAAAGTCATCCAGTGCCTCAAAGCCTTCATGAACAACAAGGTAATGTAGCTAATCCTTCATGAACAACAATGTAATGTAGCTACTCCTTCATGAACAAGGTAATGTAGCTCATCCTTCATGAACAACAAGGTAATGTAGCTCATCCTTCATGAACAACAAGGTAATGTAGCTACTCCTTCATGAACAACAAGGTAATGTAGCTAATCCTTCATGAACAACAAGGTAATGTAGCTAATCCTTCATGAACAACAAGGTAATGTAGCTAATCCTTCATGAACAACAAGGTAATGAAGCTAATCCTTCATGAACAACAAGGTAATGAAGCTAATCCTTCATGAACAACAAGGTAATGTAGCTCATCCACTGCTGAATTGGTTCTGGTACTTCCTGTCCCTTCTGGGAGAGGAGGAATGTGTCCCACAGCTGAATTGGTTCTGGTACTTCCTGTCCCTTCTGGGAGAGGAGGAATGTGTCCCACAGCTGAATTGGTTCTGGTACTTCCTGTCCCTTCTGGGAGAGGAGGAATGTGTCCCACTGCTGAATTGGTTCTGGTACTTCCTGTCCCTTCTGGGAGAGGAGGAATGTGTCCCACTGCTGAATTGGTTCTGGTACTTCCTGTCCCTTCTTGGAGAGGAGGAATGTGTCCCACAGCTGAATTGGTTCTGGTACTTCCTGTCCCTTCTGGGAGAGGAGGAATGTGTCCCACAGCTGAATTGGTTCTGGTACTTCCTGTCCCTTCTGGGAGAGGAGGAATGTGTCCCACTGCTGAATTGGTTCTGGTACTTCCTGTCCCTTCTGGGAGAGGAGGAATGTGTCCCACTGCTGAATTGGTTCTGGTACTTCCTGTCCCTTCTGGGAGAGGAGGAATGTGTCCCACTGCTGAATTGGTTCTGGTACTTCCTGTCCCTTCTGGGAGAGGAGGAATGTGTCCCACTGCTGAATTGGTTCTGGTACTTCCTGTCCCTTCTGGGAGAGGAGGAATGTGTCCCACTGCTGAATTGGTTCTGGTACTTCCTGTCCCTTCTGGGAGTATTCAGACCTCTTGCCTTATTCCACTTTTTGTTGTTCAAACCTACATTCAAAATGGCTTAAATAAAATAACATAAAATATCCCACCCATCTATACACAATACACCATAGTAACAAAGTGAAAACACATTTCTCGGTAAATGTTCGCACATTTATTGAACCTGAAATACAGGAAGTGTTTTTTAGGTAAGTATTCACACCCCTGAGTCGATACGTTGTGGAAACACATTTGGCAGCGATATGCCTCTTTCTGGGTGTTTGAGATGTTTTCACACCTGGTTAATGCAACGTTCTTTAAAAAAAAAACTATTTCTTCCAGCTCTGTCAAATGGACGGTTGTTCATTGCTAGGCAACCGTGTTCAGGTTTGGCCACAGTGGGTTCAGAAAGTATTCGGACCCCTTGACTTTTTTCAACATTTTGTTACTTTACAGCTTTATTCTAAAATTGATTGAATTGATTTTTTTCCCCCTCATCAATCTACACACAATTCCTCATAATGAATGTAAATGTATGATTTTAGAATTGTTTTACTAATTTATTAAGAATTTAAAACAAAATATCACATTTACATAAAATATCACATTTACATAACCCTAGGCTTCACCGTAGGGATGGTGCCAGGTTTCCTATATCCTGACTAGTCTCCCAGTCCCCCACAGCATGATGCTACCACCACCATGCTTCACGACAAAATGTCAACCTGGACGAGAGTCACGACGTCGACCTGGACGACAAACGTCATGACGACAAACGACAACCTGCGTATTTTATTCCTCTTGTCTTACAATTGTAATTAGTATTTTATATATTTTTAACTCTATCGTTGGGAAGATGCTCGTCAGAAAGTATTTCACGGTAAAGTCAAGACCCGTCGTCTTTTATCGCATGTGACAGATGAAAGTGGAATTGATTAGTTTTATTGGAAACGTGTGTAGCCTGAATGTCTTTACTTTAAATGATCATACATGCTGTTATGGGATGCAGCCCGACCTCAGCCTCACGGGGAGGAGGTGTCGTTGTGTGGAGCTGAAGCCCAGCCTCACGGGGAGGAGGTGTCGTTGTGGAGCTGAAGCCCAGCCTCACGGGGAGGAGGTGTCGTTGTGGAGCTGAAGCCCAGCCTCACGGGGAGGTGGTGTCGTTGTGGAGCTGAAGCCCAGCCTCACGGGGAGGAGGTGTCGTTGTGGAGCTGAAGCCCAGCCTCACGGGGAGGAGGTATCGTTGTGTGGAGCTGAAGCCCAGCCTCACCGGGAGGAGGTGTCGTTGTGGAGCTGAAGCCCAGCCTCACGGGGAGGAGGTGTCGTTGTGTGGAGCTGAAGCCCAGCCTCTCGGGGAGGAGGTCGTTGTCAGGTCTTGTGGAGCTCGTCTGGCACACCACTCCTCCTCTCCTCTCGCTGTCAGGTCTTGTGTAATCCTGTTGCCACAACAGGTGCCAAGCGCCTCTTTTACCCACCGGCACTGACTCACAGACCTTGCCCTCGCCTCCTGCTGCATCTTGGGATACGTCTCGCCCACAGCGCCTGCGGTGGCTGCCAGACAGGTGTTCCAAACCAGCTGTCGGTGCCTTTCCCTCTCCCTCCCTCTTCCTCCTTCCCTCTCTTCCTCCCTCCCTCTCTTCTTCCCTCCCTCTCTTCTTCCCTCCCTCTCTTCCTCCTTCCCTCCCTCCTCCTTCCCTCCTTCCCTCCCTCTTCCCTCCTTCCCTCCCTCCCCTTCTCCTCCTTCCCTCCCTCTCTTCTTCCCTCCCTCTCTTCCTCCCTCTCTTCCTCCTTCCTTCCCTCCTCCTTCCCTCCCTCTTCCCTCCTTCCCTCCCTCTTCCTCCATCTCTATAGCCCATAAACGTATACTGATGAATGTGGCTTGAGAGTCTACGCATCAAAACACCCGGGAATTCTCTCAAATTACATTGGAGAGGCGGCTTAGGATAGAAAAAAATAACATTACATTCTCTGGCTACAGTTCTGGTTGGACGTTCCTGCGATCAGCATGCCAATTGCACACATGCCCTCAGCTTGAGACGTCTGTGGCATTGGGTTGTGTGATGAAACTGCCCATTTTACAGTGGCTATTTTATTATCCCCAGCACGAGGTGCACCTGTGTAATGACCATTCTGTTTAATTAGCTCCTTGATATGCCACACCTGTCAGGTGGATGGATTATCTTGGCTAAGGAGTAATGCTCACTAACAGGGATGCCAACAGAAATCGGGCATTTTCAGTTTTTTGTGCATGTGGAACATTTCTGGGATATTTTATTTCAGCTCGTGAAACATGGGACTGACTCTTTGCGTTTATATTTTTGTTCGGTGCTTAAGGAAAAAGCCATTTTGAATCAACAGGCCGGGCTGTCGTCAGCAACTGGCCAGACGCGAGTATCACCTCTGTGTTCCACTACATTCTCTTTCTGTGTTCCACTACATTCTCTTTCTGTGTTCCACTACATTCTCTTTCTGTGTTCCACTACATTCTCTTTCTGTGTTCCACTACATTCTCTTTCTGTGTTCCACTACATTCTCTTTCTGTGTTCCACTACATTCTCTTTCTGTGTTCCACTACATTCTCTTTCTGTGTTCCACTACATTCTCTTTCTGTGTTCCACTACATTCTCTTTCTGTGTTCCACTACATTCTCTTTCTGTGTTCCACTACATTCTCTTTCTGTGTTCCACTACATTCTCTTTCTGTGTTCCACTACATTCTCTTTCTGTGTTCCACTACATTCTCTTTCTGTGTTCCACTACATTCTCTTTCTGTGTTCCACTACATTCTCTTTCTGTGTTCCACTACATTCTCTTTCTGTGTTCCACTACATTCTCTTTCTGTGTTCCACTACATTCTCTTTCTGTGTTCCACTACATTCTCTTTCTCGCTAAATGAAACGAGGAGGAAAATGTGTTGACCTTCTCTCCTTCCCTTCATCCCTTCTCTCCTCCCGTCCCTTCTCTCCTCCCCTCCCTTCTCTCCTCCCTTTCATCCCTCCCTTCTCTCCTTCCCTCCTTCCCTCCCTTCTCTCCTTCCCTCCTTCCTTCTCTCCCTCCCTCCTTCCCTCCCTTCTCTCCTTTCCTTCATCCCTCCCTTCCTCCCTTCTCTCCTTCCCTTCATCCCCCTTTTCTCTCCTTCACTTCATCCCGCCCCTCCCATCCCTCTCCTCCCCTCTCTCCTTCCCTCCATCCCTTCCCTCCCTTCATCCCTCCCTTCTCTCCTCCCTTTCATCCCTCCCTTCTCTCCTTCCCTCCCTTCTGTCCTTCTGTCCTTCCCTCCCTTCTGTCCTTCTCTCCTTCACTCCCTTCTCTCCTTCCCTCCCTTCTCTCCTTTCCTTCATCCCTCTCTTCTCTCCTTCCCTTCATCCCGCCCCTCCCATCCCTCTCCTCCCCTCCTCTCCTCCCATCCCTCCTCTCCCCGCATCCATCCCTCCTCTCCTCCCATCCCTCCTCTCCTCCCTTCCCTCCTCTCCTCCCATCCCTCCTCTCCTCCCATCCCTCCTCTCCTCCCATTCCTCCGCTCCTCCCTTCCTTTCTCTCCTCCCATCCCTCCCTTCTCTCCTCCCATCCCTCCCTTCTCTCCTCCAATCCCTCCCTTCACTCCTCCCATCCCTCCCTTCTCTCCTCCCATCCCTCCCTTCTCTCCTCCCATTCCTCCCTTCTCTCCTCCCATCCCTCCGTTCTCTCCTCCCATCCCTCCCTTCTCTCCTCCCATCCCTCCCTTCTCTCCTCCCATCCCTCCCTTCTCTCCTCCCATCCCTCCCTTCTCTCCTCCCATCCCTCCCTTCCCTTCTCTCCTCCCATCCCTCCCCTCCCCCCATCCCTCCCCTCCCTTCTCTCCTCCCGTCCCTCCCCTCCCTTCTCTCCTCCCGTCCCTCCCCTCCCTTCTCTCCCTCCCGTCCCTCCCTTCCCTTCTCTCCTCCCGTCCCTCCCTTCCCTTCTCTCCTCCCGTCCCTCCCTTCTCTCCTCTCCTCCCCCGTCCCTCCCTTCCCTTCTCTCCTCCCCCGTCCCTCCCTTCCCTCCTCTCCCCTCCCTCCTCCTCTCCTCCCTCCCTCCCTCCTCTCCTCCCTCCCCTCCTCTCCTCCCCTCCCCTCCTCTCCCTCCCTCCCCTCCCCTCCTCTCCTCCCATCCCTTCCCTCCTCTCCTCCCATCCCTTCCTCCTCTCCTCCCATCCCTTCTCTCCTCCCTCCCCTCCTCCTCCCCCCTCCCCTCCTCTCCTCCCATCCCTTCTCCTCCCCTCCCTCCCCTCCTCTCCTCCCATCCCTTCTCTCCTCCTCCCCTTCTCTCCTCCCATCCCTCCCTTCTCCCCTCCCCTCCCTTCTCTCCTCCCGTCCCTCCCTTCCCCTTCTCTCTCCTCCCGTCCCTCCCTTCCCTTCTCTCCTCCCGTCCCTCCCTTCTCTCCTCCTCTCCTCCCGTCCCTCCCCTTCCCTTCTCTCCTCCCGTCCCTCCCTTCCCTCCTCTCCTCCCTCCTCTCCTCCCTCCTCTCCTCTCCTCCCTCCCCTCCTCTCCTCCCTCCCCTCCTCTCCTCCCTCCCCTCCTCTCCTCCCATCCCTTCCCTCCTCTCCTCCCATCCCTTCCCTCCTCTCCTCCCATCCCTTCTCTCCTCCCTCCCCTCCTCTCCTCCCTCCCCCCTCCTCTCCTCCCATCCCTTCTCTCCTCCCTCCCCTCCTCTCCTCCCATCCCTTCTCTCCTCCCTCCCCTTCTCTCCTCCCATCCCTCCCTTCTCCCCTCCCCTCCCTCCCCTCCAAATGAAGACAGTAGGAAACAGAGGGATGTGTTTTCTCTTGTTACCAGGCCTCTGCCTCGCTGTGCTGCCCAGACCAAACACACTGTTACTGCAGCAACGTTTTTTTAATTGTCTTCTTTATCAACAACAATAAAAGGAAGTCTGGCAACACAACTCGATCCTCATTCTTTAAGATGGGCTTTTTAATTAATCATTTTGGACAAACGAAGACTTCCTGAAATAATAAAGTGTTGTAAAACACTTCACATTTACGAATATGCTAATTCGAAACTAACTGGAAATGAGATTTTGTTGATATGTTTGTGTTGAATCCTCGGGAGTATTGTGAGAGTAGGAGAGTCGAGTGTCTGGGCCCTGGCAGGACCGGCGCTGTTCCTCACAGCATATGGTCGTACTAGTTAATAAACGCTTCTCACTTAAAGATGGTGTGGATTCACAGCTGTCATTACCCCCCCACACACACACACACACACACACACACACACACACACACACACACACACACACACACACACACACACACACACACACACACACACGCAGCCTGCCGATCAGGCTGACACCTCTGACTGTGAAGTGCAGGGAACACAATACATGTTCAATGTGTTGCCCTTTACTGTCCAGGAATAACATGGTACCATACAATATACACAACAAGACTGTTACAAAATCACACACGCGCACACACACACACACACACACACACACACACACACACACACACACATAGTAACAAAAGGTGTTGTTTATTCTGTTCTGTTTCTCTGTGTTAATGATGTCTTCATAGGCAGCTTCTGTTGTTGTGTTGGGATGTTATAACCTCAAACAGTTTCAAGTTGGGTTGTTTTCTTTGAGAAATACCTTTTAATGCCCCGTCCAGTAGACCTGTGTGGGTGGGCGATGTCTTTACATGACAGTTTTAATGGTGGCTGTGTTATCAGCTGTGTTAAACAATGTGTTTTAATGATTGCTGTGTTATCAGCTGTGTTAAACAATGTGTTTTAATGATTGCTGTGTTATCAGCTGTGTTAAACAATGTGTTTTAATGATTGCTGTGTTATCAGCTGTGTTAAACAATGTGTTTTAATGATGGCTGTGTTATCAGCTGTGTTAAACAATGTGTTTTAATGATTGCTGTGTTATCAGCTGTGTTAAACAATGTGTTTTAATGATGGCTGTGTTAAACAATGTGTTTTAATGATTGCTGTGTTATCAGCTGTGTTAAACAATGTGTTTTAATGATGGCTGTGTTAAACAATGTGTTTTAATGATCGCTGTGTTAAACAATGTGTTTTAATGGTGGCTGTGTTAAACAATGTGTTTTAATGATGGCTGTGTTATCAGCTGTGTTAAACAATGTGTTTTAATGATGGCTGTGTTATCAGCTGTGTTAAACAGTGTGTTTTAATGATGGTTGTGTTATCAGCTGTGTTAAACAATGTGTTTTAATGATGGCTGTGTTAAACAATGTGTTTTAATGGTGGCTGTGTTATCAGCTGTGTTAAACAATGTGTTTTAATGATGGCTGTGTTAAACAATGTGTTTTAATGATGGCTGTGTTATCAGCTGTGTTAAACAATGTGTTTTAATGATGGCTGTGTTATCAGCTGTGTTAAACAATGTGTTTTAATGATGGCTGTGTTAAACAATGTGTTTTAATGATGGCTGTGTTATCAGCTGTGTTATACAATGTGTTTTAATGATGGCTGTGTTATCAGCTGTGTTAAACAATGTGTTTTAATGATGGCTGTGTTAAACAATGTGTTTTAATGATGGCTGTGTTATCAGCTGTGTTAAACAATGTGTTTTAATGATGGCTGTGTTATCAGCTGTGTTAAACAATGTGTTTTAATGATGGCTGTGTTATCTGCTGTGTTAAACAATGTGTTTTAATGATGGCTGTGTTATCAGCTGTGTTATACAATGTGTTTTAATGATGGCTGTGTTATCAGCTGTGTTAAACAATGTGTTTTAATGATGGCTGTGCTACCAGCTGTGTTAAACAATGTGTTTTAATGATGGCTGTGTTAAACAATGTGTTTTAATGATGGCTGTGTTATCAGCTATGTTAAACAATGTTTTTTAATTGTGGCTGTGTTAAACAATGTGTTTTAATGATGGCTGTGTTATCAGCTGTGTTAAACAATGTGTTTTAATGATGGCTGTGTTATTATTTTATATGTTTGGTTTGGAGCGTCTATCTAACATGTGATCTGTTGTCTGGTTCTAGTTTGGAGCGTCTATCTAACGTGATCTGTTGTCTGGTTCTAGTTTGGAGCGTCTATCTAACATGTGATCTGTTGCCTGGTTCTAGTTTGGAGCGTCTATCTAGTTTGGAGCGTCTATCTAACATGTGATCTGTTGTCTGGTTCTAGTTTGGAGCGTCTATCTAACATGTGATCTGTTGTCTGGTTCTAGTTTGGTTTAGAGCGTCTATCTAACATGTGATCTGTTGTCTGGTTCTAGTTTGGTTTGGAGCGTCTATCTAACGTGTGATATGTTGTCTGGTTCTAGTTTGGTTTGGAGCGTCTATCTAACGTGTGATCTGTTGTCTGGTTGTAGTTTGGTTTGGAGCGTCTATTTAACATGTGATCTGTTGTCTGGTTCTAGTTTGGTTTGGAGCGTCTATCTAACATGTGACATGTTGTCTGGTTCTAGTTTGGTTTGGAGCGTCTATCTAACATGTGATCTGTTGTCTGGTTCTAGTTTGGAGCGTCTATCTAACATGTGATCTGTTGTCTGGTTCTAGTTTGGTTTGGAGCGTCTATCTAACATGTGATCTGTTGTCTGGTTCTAGTTTGGAGCGTCTATCTAACATGTGATCTGTTGTCTGGTTCTAGTTTGGAGCGTCTATCTAACATGTGATCTGTTGTCTGGTTCTAGTTTGGAGCGTCTATCTAACATGTGATCTGTTGTCTGGTTCTAGTATGGTTTGGAGCGTCTATCTAACATGTGATCTGTTGTCTGGTTTGGAGCGTCTATCTAACATGTGATCTGTTGTCTGGTTCTAGTTTGGAGCGTCTATCTAACGTGATCTGTTGTCTGGTTCTAGTTTGGAGCGTCTATCTAACATGTGATCTGTTGTCTGGTTCTAGTTTGGAGCGTCTATCTAACGTGATCTGTTGTCTGGTTCTAGTTTGGTTTGGAGCGTTTATCTAACATGTGATCTGTTGTCTGGTTCTAGTATGGTTTGGAGCGTCTATCTAACATGTGATCTGTTGTCTGGTTCTAGTTTGGAGCGTCTATCTAACATGTGATCTGTTGTCTGGTTCTAGTTTGGAGCGTCTATCTAACATGTGATCTGTTGTCTGGTTCTAGTTTGGAGCGTCTATCTAACATGTGATCTGTTGTCTGGTTCTAGTTTGGAGCGTCTATCTAACATGTGATCTGTTGTCTGGTTCTAGTTTTGAGCGTCTATCTAACATGTGATCTGTTGTCTGGTTCTAGTTTGGAGCGTCTATCTAACATGTGATCTGTTGTCTGGTTCTAGTATGGAGCGTCTATCTAACATGTGATCTGTTGTCTGGTTCTAGTTTGGAGCGTCTATCTAACATGTGATCTGTTGTCTGGTTCTAGTATGGAGCGTCTATCTAACATGTGATCTGTTGTCTGTTTCTAGTATGGAGCGTCTATCTAACATGTGATCTGTTGTCTGGTTCTAGTTTGGAGCGTCTATCTAACATGTGATCTGTTGTCTGGTTCTAGTTTGGAGCGTCTATCTAACATGTGATCTGTTGTCTGTTTCTAGTATGGAGCGTCTGTCTAACATGTGATCTGTTGTCTGGTTCTAGTATGGTTTGGAGCGTCTATCTAACATGTGATCTGTTGTCTGGTTTGGAGCGTCTATCTAACATGTGATCTGTTGTCTGGTTCTAGTTTGGAGCGTCTATCTAACATGTTATCTGTTGTCTGGTTCTAGTATGGTTTGGAGCGTCTATCTAACATGTGATCTGTTGTCTGGTTTGGAGCGTCTATCTAACATGTGATCTGTTGTCTGGTTCTAGTTTGGAGCGTCTATCTAACATGTGATCTGTTGTCTGTTTCTAGTTTGGAGCGTCTATCTAACATGTGATCTGTTGTCTGGTTTGGAGCGTCTATCTAACATGTGATCTGTTGTCTGGTTCTAGTATGGTTTGGAGCGTCTATCTAACGTGATCTGTTGTCTGGTTCTAGTATGGTTTGGAGCGTCTATCTAACATGTGATCTGTTGTCTGGTTCTAGTATGGTTTGGAGCGTCTATCTAACATGTGATCTGTTGCCTGGTTTGGAGCGTCTATCTAACATGTGATCTGTTGTCTGGTTTGGAGCGTCTATCTAACACGTGATCTGTTGTCTGGTTTGGAGCGTCTATCTAACATGTGATCTGTTGCCTGGTTTGGAGCGTCTATCTAACATGTGATCTGTTGCCTGGTTTGGAGCGTCTATCTAACATGTGATCTGTTGTCTGGTTTGGAGCGTCTATCTAACATGTGATCTGTTGTCTGGTTTGGAGCGTCTATCTAACATGTGATCTGTTGTCTGGTTCTAGTTTGGAGCGTCTATCTAACATGTGATCTGTTGTCTGGTTCTAGTTTGGAGCGTCTATCTAACGTGATCTGTTGTCTGGTTCTAGTATGGTTTGGATCGTATCCTGTCAGAGGAGAAGTGTCTGTCCCTGTTGGCCCGAGCTATCGACCCCACCCAGCCCGCCATGATGACCGACGTGGTCAAGCTGCTGTCAGCCATCTGCATTGTGGGCGAGGAGAACACGTACGCCCACATCCCTGCTTCACTCTGCCCTCACATGACTTCCTCGAGCTGTCCTCTGTTCTCCTTCATCTGTCCTCCATCACCCATGTTATCTATCCTCTGTTCTCCTTCACCTGTCCTCCATCACCCATGTTATCTATCCTCTGTTCTCCTTCAGCTGTCCTCCACCACCCATGTTATCTATCCTCTGTTCTCCTCTATTACCCATGTTATCTATCCTCTGTTCTCCTTCACCTGTCCTCCATCACCCATGTTATCTATTCTCTGTTCTCCTTCACCTGTCCCCCATCACCCATGCTATCTATCCTCTGTTCTCCTTCACCTGTCCTCCATCACCCATGTTATCTATTCTCTGTTCTCCTCCATCACCCATGTTATCTATCCTCTGTTCTCCTCCATCACCCATGTTATCTATCCTCTGTTCTCCTTCACCTGTCCTCCATCACCCATGTTATCTATCCTGTGTTCTCCTCTATCACCCATGTTATCTATCTTCTGTTCTCCTTCAGCTGTCCTCCACCACCTATGTTATCTATCCTCTGTTCTCCTCTATCACCCATGTTATCTATCCTCTGTTCTCCTCTATTACCCATGTTATCTATCCTCTGTTCTCCTTCACCTGTCCTCCATCACCCATGTTATCTATTCTCTGTTCTCCCTCACCTGTCCCCCATCACCCATGTTATCTATCCTCTGTTCTCCTCTATCACCCACGTTATCTATCCTCTGTTCTCATCCACCTGTCCTCCATCACCCATGTTATCTATCCTCTGTTCTCATTCACCTGTCCTCTATCACCCATGTTATCTATCCTCTGTTCTCATTCACCTGTCCTCCATCACCCATGTTATCTATCCTCAGTTCTCCTCCACCTGTCCTCCATCACCCATGTTATATATTCTCTGTTCTCCTTCACCTGTCCTCCATCACCCATGTTATCTATCCTCTGTTCTCCTCCACCTGTCCCCCATCACCCATGTTATCTATCCTCTGTTCTCCTTCACCTGTCCTCCATCACCCATGTTATCTATCCTCTGTTCTCCTCCACCTGTCCTCTATCATCCATGTTATTTATCCTCTGTTCTCCTTCACCTGTCCTCCATCACCCATGCTATCTATCCTCTGTTCTCCTTCACCTGTCCTCTATCATCCATGTTATTTATCCTCTGTTCTCCTCCATCACCCTTGTTATCTATCTTCTGTTCTCCTCCATCACCCAAATATCTGTCCTCTGTTCTCCTCCATCACCCATGTTATCTGTCCTCTGTTCTCCTTCACCTGTTCTCCTCCACCTGTCCTCCATCACCCATGTTATCTATCCTCTGTTCTCCTCCTCCTGTCCTCCATCACCCATGTTATCTATCCTCTGTTCAACAGAAAGACAGTTGGCAGAAAGCTGGAGTTGTAGACAGAAAGACAGTTGGCAGAGAGCTGGAGTCGTAGACAGAAAGACAGTTGGTAGAAAGCTGGAGTCATAGACAGTTGGCAGAGAGCTGGAGTTGTAGACAGTTGGCAGAGAGCTGGAGTCGTAGACAGTTGGCAGAGAGCTGGAGTCATGGACAGAAAGACAGTTGGCAGAGAGCTAGAGTCGTAGACAGAAAGACAGTTGGCAGAGAGCTGGAGTCGTAGACAGAAAGACAGTTGGCAGAGAGCTAGAGTCGTAGACAGAAAGACAGTTGGCAGAGAGCTAGAGTCGTAGACAGAAAGACAGTTGGCAGAGAGCTGGAGTCGTAGACAGAGAGCTGGAGTCGTAGACAGAAAGACAGTTGGCAGAGAGC
>NC_088218.1:2716417-2728917 GCF_036934945.1 Oncorhynchus masou masou | reverse complement strand
CCAGGGTGGTGGTCTGGTATCATTAAACACCAGGGTGGTGGTCTGGTATCATGAAACACCAGGGTGGAGGTCTGGTATCATGAAACACCAGGGTGGATGGTCTGGTATCATGAAACACCAGGGTGGTGGTCTGGTATCATTAAACACCAGGGTGGATGTCTGGTATCATTAAACACCAGGGTGGTGGTCTGGTATCATTAAACACCAGTGTGGATGGTCTGGTATCATTAAACACCAGGGTGGTGGTCTGGTATCATTAAACACCAGGGTGGATGGTCTGGTATCATGAAACACCAGGGTGGAGGTCTGGTATCATTAAACACCAGGGTGGAGGTCTGGTATCATTAAACACCAGGGTGGAGGTCTGGTATCATTAAACACCAGGGTGGATGGTCTGGTATCATGAAACACCAGGGTGGAGGTCTGGTATCATTAAACACCAGGGTGGAGGTCTGGTATCATTAAACACCAGGGTGGATGGTCTGGTATCATGAAACACCAGGGTGGATGGTCTGGTATCATGAAACACCAGGGTGGAGGTCTGGTATCATTAAACACCAGGGTGGATGGTCTGGTATCATGAAACACCAGGGTGGAGGTCTGGTATCATTAAACACCAGGGTGGTGGTCTGGTATCATGAAACACCAGGGTGGATGGTCTGGTATCATGAAACACCAGGGTGGATGGTCTGGTATCATTAAACACCAGGGTGGAGGTCTGGTATCATTAAACACCAGGGTAGGAGTCTGGTATCATGAAACACCAGGGTGGTGGTCTGGTATCATGAAACACCAGGGTGGATGGTCTGGTATCATGAAACACCAGGGTGGATGGTCTGGTATCATTAAACACCAGGGTGGAGGTCTGGTATCATGAAACACCAGGGTAGAGGTCTGGTATCATTAAACACCAGGGTGGTGGTCTGGTATCATTAAACACCAGGGTGGATGTCTGGTATCATAAAACACCAGGGTGGTGGTCTGGTATCATGAAACACCAGGGTGGATGGTCTGGTAACATTAAACACCAGGGTGGAGGTCTGGTATCATTAAACACCAGGGTGGATGGTCTGGTATCATTAAACACCAGGGTAGGGGTCTGGTATCATTAAACACCAGGGTGGAGGTCTGGTATCATTAAACACCAGGGTGGATGGTATGGTATCATGAAACACCAGGGTGGTGGTCTGGTATCATGAAACACCAGGGTGGTGGTCTGGTATCATTAAACACCAGGGTGGTGGTCTGGTATCATGAAACACCAGGGTGGTGGTCTGGTATCATTAAACACCAGGGTGGTGGTCTGGTATCATTAAACACCAGGGTGGTGGTCTGGTATCATTAAACACCAGGGTGGTGGTCTGGTATCATGAAACACCAGGGTGGTGGTCTGGTATCATTAAACACCAGGGTGGTGGTCTGGTATCATGAAACACCAGGGTGGATGGTCTGGTATCATTAAACACCAGGGTGGAGGTCTGGTATCATTAAACACCAGGGTGGAGGTCTGGTATCATTAAACACCAGGGTGGAGGTCTGGTATCATGAAACACCAGGGTGGTGGTCTGGTATCATTAAACACCAGGGTGGATGGTCTGGTATCATTAAACACCAGGGTGATGGTCTGGTATCATGAAACACCAGGGTGGATGGTCTGGTATCATGAAACACCAGGGTGGAGGTCTGGTATCATTAAACACCAGGGTGGTGGTCTGGTATCATGAAACACCAGGGTGGATGGTCTGGTATCATTAAACACCAGGGTGGTGGTCTGGTCTGACAGGAGGGTGGTGGTCTGGTATCATTAAACACTAGGGTGGTGGTCTGGTATCATGAAACACCAGGGTGGTGGTCTGGTATCATGAAACACCAGGGTGGAGGTCTGGTATCATTAAACACCAGGGTGGAGGTCTGGTATCATTAAACACCAGGGTGGATGGTCTGGTATCATGAAACACCAGGGTGGAGGTCTGGTATCATGAAACACCAGGGTGGAGGTCTGGTATCATGAAACACCAGGGTGGATGGTCTGGTATCATGAAACACCAGGGTGGTGGTCTGGTCTGACAGGAGGGTGGTGGTCTGGTATCATTAAACACCAGGGTGGTGGTCTGGTATCATTAAACACCAGGGTGGTGGTCTGGTATCATTAAACACCAGGGTGGTGGTCTGGTATCATTAAACACCAGGGTGGTGGTCTGGTATCATGAAACACCAGGGTGGATGGTCTGGTATCTTGAAACACCAGGGTGGATGTCTGGTATCTTGAAACACCAGGGTGGATGTCTGGTATCATTAAACACCAGGGTGGATGGTCTGGTATCTTGAAACACCAGGGTGGATGTCTGGTATCATGAAACACCAGGGTGGTGGTCTGGTATCATTAAACACCAGGGTGGATGGTCTGGTATCATTAAACACCAGGGTCATGTTTCCAGACCTTTTAGTGGTGTGGATCCATCAGGATGGTCTGTTATCTCCTCTCAGCTACGAGACCCTGGTCCCCTTTAACCCCGTCTTGTATTAACTCACACCCGCTTCTCTGCTATTCTTATCTCTCTCTCTGTGTGTGTGTGTGTGTGTGTGTGTGTGTGTGTGTGTGTGTGTGTGTGTGTGTGTGTGGTGCAGCCCTGTTCCCTGCTTGGCCCTGATTCGTTACCCCCCTCTACTCCCACGCTGCAGTTGACTTCAGGAAGGTGTCGAGACTTGAGGATAAATACGAGATAACGTGTAGACTAGGCTGCTGAACAGACGATAGGAGCTCCACTGTGGTCTGACTGGGGTGTGGATGGACTGGTGTGACTGGAGGGTGGATGGACTGGTCTGACTGGAGGGTGGATGGACTGGTGTGGTCTGACTGGAGGGTGGATGGACTGGTCTGACTGGAGGGTGGATGGACTGGTCTGACTGGAGGGTGGATGGTCTGGTCTGACTGGAGGGTGGATGGACTGGTCTGACTGGAGGGTGGATGGACTGGTCTGGTCTGACTGGAGGGTGGATGGACAGGTCTGGTCTGACTGGAGGGTGGATGGACTGGTCTGACTGGAGGGTGGATGGACTGGTCTGACTGGAGGGTGGATGGACTGGTCTGACTGGAGGGTGGATGGACTGGTGTGACTGGAGGGTGGATGGACTGGTCTGACTGGAGGGTGGATGGACTGGTGTGACTGGAGGGTGGATGGACTGGTCTGACTGGAGGGTGGATGGACTGGTCTGACTGGAGGGTGGATGGACTGGTCTGACTGGAGGGTGGATGGACTGGTCTGACTGGAGGGTGGATGGACTGGTCTGGTCTGACTGGAGGGTGGATGGACTGGTCTGACTGGAGGGTGGATGGACTGGTGTGACTGGAGGGTGGATGGACTGGTCTGACTGGAGGGTGGATGGACTGGTCTGGTCTGACTGGAGGGTGGATGGACTGGTCTGACTGGAGGGTGGATGGACTGGTCTGGTCTGACTGGAGGGTGGATGGACTGGTCTGACTGGAGGGTGGATGGACTGGTCTGACTGGAGGGTGGATGGACTGGTCTGGTCTGACTGGAGGGTGGATGGACTGGTCTGACTGGAGGGTGGATGGACTGGTCTGACTGGAGGGTGGATGGACTGGTCTGACTGGAGGGTGGATGGACTGGTCTGGTCTGACTGGAGGGTGGATGGACTGGTCTGACTGGAGGGTGGATGGACTGGTCTGACTGGAGGGTGGATGGACTGGTGTGGTCTGACTGGAGGGTGGATGGACTGGTCTGGTCTGACGAGGGTGGATGGACTGGTCTGGTCTGACTGGAGGGTGGATGGACTGGTCTGATTGGAGGGTGGATGGACTGGTCTGACTGGAGGGTGGATGGACTGGTCTGACTGGAGGGTGGATGGACTGGTCTGACTGGAGGGTGGATGGATTGGTCTGACTGGAGGGTGGATGGATTGGTCTGACTGGAGGGTGGATGGACTGGTCTGACTGGAGGGTGGATGGACTGGTGTGACTGGAGGGTGGATGGACTGGTCTGACTGGAGGGTGGATGGACTGGTCTGACTGGAGGGTGGATGGACTGGTCTGACAGGAGGGTGGATGGACTGGTCTGACTGGAGGGTGGATGGACTGGTCTGGTCTGACTGGAGGGTGGATGGACTGGTCTGACTGGAGGGTGGATGGACTGGTCTGGTCTGACTGGAGGGTGGATGGACTGGTCTGGTCTGACTGGAGGGTGGATGGACTGGTCTGACTGGAGGGTGGATGGACTGGTCTGACTGGAGGGTGGATGGACTGGTCTGACTGGAGGGTGGATGGACTGGTCTGGTCTGACTGGAGGGTGGATGGACTGGTCTGGTCTGACTGGAGGGTGGATGGACTGGTCTGATTGGAGGGTGGATGGACTGGTCTGACTGGAGGGTGGATGGACTGGTCTGGTCTGACTGGAGGGTGGATGGACTGGTCTGGTCTGACTGGAGGGTGGATGGACTGGTCTGACTGGAGGGTGGATGGACTGGTCTGACTGGAGGGTGGATGGACTGGTCTGACTGGAGGGTGGATGGACTGGTCTGACTGGAGGGTGGGTGGACTGGTCTGACTGGAGGGTGGATGGACTGGTCTGACTGGAGGGTGGATGGTCTGGTCTGGTCTGACAGGAGGGTGGATGGACTGGTCTGACTGGAGGGTGGATGGACTGGTCTGACTGGAGGGTGGATGGACTGGTCTGACTGGAGGGTGGATGGACTGGTCTGACTGGAGGGTGGATGGACTGGTCTGACTGGAGGGTGGATATTTTTGGGGTGATGGAAAACAGAAGTAATCCCATCTGACAGATATGTAGGGTGGATGAGTCCCATTTAACAGATATGTAGGGCGGATGAGTCCCATCTAACAGATATGTATATTAATAAACACTGAAATTAATGTTTTATTTATTTGTGTAAATTTCTTCAGTCTTTTTCACCAAAGCCAAATGATTTGATGAAACCATGAAACAGAAATACAGTCCATATTTCATATCCCACAAGGAGACTGAGATGAAGTGTTTACCCCCCAAATGTTTAATTCATCCTGTCTAACCCCTGTCTGTTCTCTATTTAGACCCATCTAATCCCAATCTGTTCTCTACTTTGTCCCATTCTAATACCTATCTGTTCTCTACTTAGTCCCATCTAATCCCTATCTGTTCTCTACCTAGTCCCATCTAATCCCTGTCTGTTCTCTACTTAGTCCCATCTAATCCCTATCTGTTCTCTACTTAGTCCCGTCTAATCCCTATCTGTTCTCTACCTAGTCCCATTCTAATCCCTATCTGTTCTCTACCTAGTCCCATCTAATCCCTATCTGTTCTCTACCAAGTCCCATCTAATCCCGATCTGTTCTCTACCTAGTCCCATCTAATCCCGATCTGTTCTCTACCTAGTCCCGTCTAATCCCTATCTGTTCTCTACCTAGTCCCATCTAATCCCTGTCTGTTCTCTACCTAGTCCCATCTAATCCCTATCTGTTCTCTACCTAGTCCCGTCTAATCCCTATCTGTTCTCTACCTAGTCCCGTCTAATCCCTATCTGTTCTCTACCTAGTCCCGTCTAATCCCTATCTGTTCTCTACCTAGTCCCGTCTAATCCCTGTCTGTTCTCTACCTAGTCCCGTCTAATCCCTATCTGTTCTCTACTTAGTCCCGTCTAATCCCTATCTGTTCTCTACCTAGTCCCGTCTAATCCCTGTCTGTTCTCTACCTAGTCCCGTCTAATCCCTGTCTGTTCTCTACCTAGTCCCATCTAATCCCTATCTGTTCTCTACTTAGTCCCATCTAACCCCTGTCTGTTCTCTACTTAGTCCCGTCTAATCCCTGTCTGTTCTCTACCTAGTCCCGTCTAATCCCGATCTGTTCTCTACTTAGTCCCATCTAATCCCTATCTGTTCTCTACTTAGTCCCGTCTAATCCCTATCTGTTCTCTACCTAGTCCCGTCTAACCCCTGTCTGTTCTCTACCTAGTCCCATCTAATCCCGATCTGTTCTCTACCTAGTCCCATCTAATCCCGATCTGTTCTCTACCTAGTCCCGTCTAATCCCTATCTGTTCTCTACCTAGTCCCATCTAATCCCTGTCTGTTCTCTACCTAGTCCCGTCAAATCCCTGTCTGTTCTCTACCTATTCCCGTCTAATCCCTATCTGTTCTCTACCTAGTCCCATCTAATCCCTGTCTGTTCTCTACCTAGTCCCATCTAATCCCTATCTGTTCTCTACCTAGTCCCGTCTAATCCCTATCTGTTCTCTACCTAGTCCCGTCTAATCCCTATCTGTTCTCTACCTAGTCCCATCTAATCCCTATCTGTTCTCTACCTAGTCCCGTCTAATCCCTATCTGTTCTCTACCTAGTCCCATCTAATCCCTATCTGTTCTCTACCTAGTCCCATCTAATCCCTATCTGTTCTCTACTTAGTCCCATCTAATCCCTATCTGTTCTCTACTTAGTCCCATCTAATCCCTGTCTGTTCTCTACTTAGTCCCATCTAATCCCTATCTGTTCTCTACCTAGTCCCATCTAATCCCTGTCTGTTCTCTACTTAGTCCCATCTAATCCCTGTCTGTTCTCTACCTAGTCCCATCTAATCCCTATCTGTTCTCTATTTAGACCCATCTAATCCCAATCTGTTCTCTACTTTGTCCCATTCTAATCCCTATCTGTTCTCTACCAAGTCCCATTCTAATCCCTATCTGTTCTCTACCTAGTCCCGTCAAATCCCTGTCTGTTCTCTACCTAGTCCCATCAAATCCCTGTCTGTTCTTTACCTATTCCCATCTAATCCCTATCTGTTCTCTACCTAGTCCCATCTAATCCCTATCTGTTCTCTACTTAGTCCCGTCTAATCCCTATCTGTTCTCTACCTAGTCCCGTCTAATCCCGATCTGTTCTCTACCTAGTCCCGTCTAATCCCTATCTGTTCTCTACTTAGTCCCATCTGATCCCTGTCTGTTCTCTACCTAGTCCCATCTAATCCCTGTCTGTTCTCTACTTAGTCCCATCTGATCCCTGTCTGTTCTCTACCTAGTCCCATCTAATCACTAGATGTGTCTGTTCCCTCTGTGTAAATGACTCCCCTGTGATATATTAGACAGTGGATCCATCCCTCCCTGAGTGAAAACACAAACACTATTGATGTCGCTGTACGATGTCGCTATACGATGTCGCTGTACGATGTCGCTGTACGATGTCGCTGTACGATGTCGCTGTACGATGTCGCTGTACGATGTCGCTCGTCTCTCTCTCTGTCTCTCTCTCTGTCTTTCTCTCTGTCTCTCTGTCTTTCTCTCTGTCTCTCTGTCTTTCTCTCTCTCTTTCTCTGTCTTTCTCTCTCTGTCTCTCTCTCTGTCTCTCTCTCTGTCTCTCTCTCTGTCTCTCTCTCTGTCTCTCTCTCTGTCTCTCTCTCTGTCTTTCTCTCTGTCTCTCTCTCTCTCTCTCTCTCTCTCTCTCTCTCTCTCTCTCTCTTTTTCTCTCTCTCTCTCTGTCTTTCTCTCTGTCTCTCTGTCTCTCTTTCTCTGTCTTTCTCTCTCTGTCTCTCTCTCTCTCTCTCTCTCTCTCTCTCTCTCTCTCTCTGTCTCTCTCTCTGTCTCTCTCTCTCTCTCTCTCTCTCTGTCTCTGTCTGTCAATTCAATTCAATTCAATTCAAGGGGCTTTATTGGCATGGGAAACATGTGTTAACATTGCCAAAGCAAGTAAGGTAAACAATAAAAATTAACAGTAGACATCACACATACAGAAGTTTCAAACCAATAAAGACATTGAAAATGTCATATTATATATTATATATATTATATATTATATTATATATTATCTCTCTCTCTCTCTCTCTCTCTCTCTCTCTCTCTCTCTCTCTCTCTCTCTCTCTCTCTCTCTCTCTCTCTCTCTCTCCCTCTCTCTCTCTCTCTCTGTCTCTCTCTCTCTCTCTCTCTCTCTCTCTCTCTCTCTCTCCCTCTCTCTCTAACCCCCCCTTCACCTCACCATATCCTTATTTTATACTTCACACACCAATGCATCAGTGTTAGAGGATCAATAATTGATTGTAATGTGTTTTCCTGACCAGTGGACTGGCTCCTGTCTGTCCAGGTTTCCTCTTGACAACCCGTCTCACATGGGAGAGTCTTCCAACAGACTGAGCTCTGCCCTCAAAATGACTGTCACACACACACACACGTCTTTGTGCAGGCAGGGAGGTTGTGTGTGCTGTTGTGAACTCAGAGCTTGTGACGACAGTAAAATAGAGATGTGTCCTGGTGTCCTTTAGGAGAGAACTCACTCCATTCACCCAACATGACTTCTGCTGGACACACACACACACACACACACACACACACACAGACATTCCCTCCCTCCCTCCCTCCCTCCCTCCCTCCCTCCCTCCCTCCCTCCCTCCCTCCCTCCCTCCCTCCCTCCCTCCCTCCCTCCCTCCCTCCCTCCCTCCCTCCCTCCCTCCCTCCCTCCCTCCCTCCCTCCCTCCCTCCCTCCCCTCCCCCCTCCCCTCCCCCTCCCCTCCCCTCCCCCCCCTCCCTCCCCTCCCTCCCCTCCCTCCCTCCCTCCCTCCCTCCCTCCCTCCCTCCCTCCCTCCCTCCCCCTCCCCTCCCCCAGTCTGAATGTTATCTCTGTGTGTGTTTATTCTAGGTGGCCTGCATGCAGCTCATCAATGCTCTGGTGACGCTCTCCCTCCCCCTCCCTCCCTCCCTCCCCTCCCCTCCCCTCCCCTCCCCTCCCCTCCCCTCCCTCCCTCCCTCCCTCCCTCCCTCCCTCCCTCCCTCCCTCCCTCCCTCCCCTCCCCTCCCTCCCTCCCTCCCTCCCTCCCTCCCTCCCTCCCTCCCTCCCCCCCCTCCCCCCTCCCAGTCTGAATGTTATCTCTGTGTGTGTTTATTCTAGGTGGCCTGCATGCAGCTCATCAATGCTCTGGTGACGTCTCCCCCTCCCTCCCTCCCCCTCCCCCTCCCCTCCCCTCCCCTCCCCCTCCCCTCCCCCTCCCCTCCCCTCCCCCTCCCTCCCCTCCCCTCCCCTCCCCTCCCCTCCCCTCCCTCCCTCCCTCCCCCTCCCTCCCTCCCTCCCCTCCCCCTCCCCTCCCCTCCCCTCCCTCCCCCCTCCCAGTCTGAATGTTATCTCTGTGTGTGTTTATTCTAGGTGGCCTGCATGCAGCTCATCAATGCTCTGGTGACGTCTCTCCCTCCCTCCCCCTCCCCTCCCCTCCCCCCCTCCCCCTCCCTCCCCTCCCCTCCCCTCCCCTCCCCTCCCTCCCTCCCTCCCTCCCTCCCCCCCCCTCCCTCCCCTCCCTCCCTCCCTCCCTCCCTCCCTCCCTCCCTCCCTCCCCTCCCTCCCTCCCTCCCTCCCTCCCTCCCTCCCTCCCTCCCTCCCTCCCTCCCCCTCCCTCCCTCCCCCCTCCCTCCCTCCCTCCTCCCCCTCTCCCTCCCCTCCCTCCCTCCCTCCTCCCCTCTCCCCCCCCCCCTCCCTCCCTCCTCTCCCTCCCTCCCCCAGTCTGAATGTTATCTCTGTGTGTGTTTATTCTAGGTGGCCTGCATGCAGCTCATCAATGCTCCCTCCCTCCCTCCCTCCCTCCCTCCCTTCCTCCCTCCCTCCCTCCCTCCCTCTCTCCCTCTCTCCCTCCCTCCCTCTCTCCCCTCTCTCCCCCTCTCCCCCTCCCTCCCTCCCCTCCCCTCCCCCAGTCTGAATGTTATCTCTGTGTGTGTTTATTCTAGGTGGCCTGCATGCAGCTCATCAATGCTCTGGTGACGTCTCCCTCCCCTCCCTCCCTCCCTCCCTCCCTCCCTCCCTCCCTCCCTCCCTCCCTCCCTCCCTCCCTCCCTCCCCCT
The DNA here is from genome assembly GCF_036934945.1 of Oncorhynchus masou masou. Taxonomy (NCBI): domain Eukaryota; kingdom Metazoa; phylum Chordata; class Actinopteri; order Salmoniformes; family Salmonidae; genus Oncorhynchus; species Oncorhynchus masou. Next base: position 2,719,099 of record NC_088218.1, on the reverse strand, counting down.
CCCTCCCTCCCTCCCTCCCTCCCCCTCCCTCCCCTCCCTCCCTCCCTCTCTCCCTCCCTCCCTCTCTCCCCTCTCTCCCCTCTCCCCCTCCCTCCCTCCCCTCCCCTCCCCCAGTCTGAATGTTATCTCTGTGTGTGTTTATTCTAGGTGGCCTGCATGCAGCTCATCAATGCTCTGGTGACGTCTCCCTCCCCTCCCTCCCTCCCTCCCTCCCTCCCTCCCTCCCTCCCTCCCTCCCTCCCTCCCTCCCTCCCTCCCCCCTCCCTCCCCCCTCCCCCCCCTCCCTCCCCCTCCCTCCCTCCCTCTCTCCCTCCCTCCCTCTCTCCCCTCTCTCCCCTCTCCCCCTCCCTCCCTCCCTCCCCTCCCTCCCTCCCCCAGTCTGAATGTTATCTCTGTGTGTGTTTATTCTAGGTGGCCTGCATGCAGCTCATCAATGCTCTGGTGACGTCTCCTCCCCCTCCCTCCCTCCCTCCCTCCCTCCCTCCCTCCCTCCCTCCCTCCCTCCCTCCCTCCCTCCCTCCCTCCCTCCCTCCCTCCCTCCCCTCCCTCCCTCCCTCCCTCCCTCCCTCCCTCCCCCTCCCTCCCTCCCTCCCTCCCTCCCCCCCCTCCCCCCTCCCTCCCCTCCCTCCCTCTCCCCCTCCCTCCCTCCCTCTCTCCCCCTCTCTCCCCTCTCCCCCTCCCTCCCTCCCCTCCCCTCCCCCAGTCTGAATGTTATCTCTGTGTGTGTTTATTCTAGGTGGCCTGCATGCAGCTCATCAATGCTCTGGTGACGTCTCCCTCCCCTCCCTCCCTCCCTCCCTCCCTCCCTCCCTCCCCCCTCCCTCCCCCTCCCTCCCTCCCTCCCTCCCTCCCTCCCTCCCTCCCTCCCTCCCTCCCTCCCTCCCTCCCTCCCTCCCTCCCCCCTCCCTCCCTCCCTCCCCTCCCTCTCTCCTCTCTCCCTCCCTCCCTCCCTCCCTCCCTCCCTCCCTCCCTCCCTCCCTCCCTCCCTCCCTCCCTCCCTCCCTCCCTCCCTCTACCTACTTGCTACTGCCCTCAAAATGACTGTCACACACACGTCTTTGTGCAGGCAGGGTGTGTGCTCTGGTGACGTCTCCGGACGAGCTGGACTTCAGGCTTCACATCAGGAATGAGTTTATTCCCTCCCTCCCTCTCCCTCCCTCCCTCCCTCCCTCCCTCCCTCCCTCCCTCCCTCCCTCCCTCCCTCCCTCCCTCCCTCCCTCCCTCCCTCCCTCCCCCCCCCCCCTCCCTCCTCTCCCTCCCTCCCCCAGTCTGAATGTTATCTCTGTGTGTGTTTATTCTAGGTGGCCTGCATGCAGCTCATCAATGCTCTGGTGACGTCTCTCCCTCCCTCCCTCCCCTTCCCCTCCCTCCCTCCCTCCCTCCCTCCCTCCCTCCCTCCCTCCCTCCCTCCCCCTCCCTCCCTCCCTCCCCCCAGTCTGAATGTTATCTCTGTGTGTGTTTATTCTAGGTGGCCTGCATGCAGCTCATCAATGCTCTGGTGACGTCTCTCCCTCCCTCCCTCCCCCTTCCCCCCTCCCTCCCTCCCCCTCCCCCTCCCTCCCTCCCTCCCTCCCTCCCTCCCTCCCTCCCTCCCTCCCTCCCTCCCTCCCTCCCCCTCCCTCCCCCAGTCTGAATGTTATCTCTGTGTGTGTTTATTCTAGGTGGCCTGCATGCAGCTCATCAATGCTCTGGTGACGTCTCCCTCCCTCCCTCCCTCCCTCCCTCCCTCCCTCCCTCCCTCCCTCCCTCCCTCCCTCCCTCCCTCCCTCCCTCCCTCCCTCCCTCCCCTCCCTCCCCTCCCTCCCTCCCCCAGTCTGAATGTTATCTCTGTGTGTGTTTATTCTAGGTGGCCTGCATGCAGCTCATCAATGCTCTGGTGACGTCTCCGGACGAGCTGGACTTCAGGCTTCACATCAGGAATGAGTTTATTCGCTCCGGCCTGCGAGAGATTTTCCCGGTGAGCTGAGCATCGTTGCTGTATGGCTGTAAGCCATGCACACATTCATATTTAAATTAGTTGTCCACTTGAGTGAAATATTGTTGAACGCTTCGTGGCAAAATAATTTATAAGGCTCGGAGGAGAGGTCACACGTCTCTGTCAATGCTGTTCGCCAGGCAGCCAATCGGGGAGCGTCGCTACGAGGCGGCTGGTTGTGTTGTCTGTCCCCGCCGGCTCCCTCTCTCTCTCTCCACCGCCCGCCCTAAACATTTACCTTCTATCAACAACGCCAGAAGCAAGGAACACACACACACACACACACACACACACACACACACACACACACACACACACACCACAATCACAAAACGCACGCACACACACGCACACACACGCACCACAATCACAAAACACACACACACACACACACACACACACACACACACACACACACACACACACACACACACACACACACACACACACACACACACCAGACAAACAAACAACGTCAGAGGCAGCATCAATCAGCCACCACAGCGCTGCCTGCTCCCTACATAGTTTACCACTTCATTCCACACATCCTATGTGCCCTGGTCAAAACTAGTGCACTATCAAATTAACAGGGTGCCATTTTGGGACTCAGACCCTGCTGTCTGGGGTCTAGAGGAGGGTAATGTTCTGTCTGGGGTTTTAGGGGGTCTAGAGGAGGGTAATGTTCTGTCTGGTGTTTTAGGGGGTCT
>NC_088218.1:2683917-2711417 GCF_036934945.1 Oncorhynchus masou masou | reverse complement strand
AGTACTAATACAATAGAGAGAGTACCTACCCCTCATACAATAGAGATAGTACTAATACAATAGAGATATTACCTACCCCTCATACAATAGAGAGAGTACTAATACAATAGAGAGAGTACCTACCCCTCATACAATAGAGATAGTACTAATACAATAGAGATAGTACCTACCCCTCATACAATAGAGAGAGTACTAATACAATAGAGATAGTACCTACCCCTCATACAATAGAGAGAGTACTAATACAATAGAGATAGTACCTACCCCTCATACAATAGAGATAGTACCTACCCCTCATACAATAGAGATAGTACCTACCCCTCATACAATAGAGAGAGTACCTACCCCTCATACAATAGAGATAGTACCTACCCCTCATACAATAGAGAGTACCTACCCCTCATACAATAGAGAGTACCTACCCCTCATACAATAGAGAGAGTACTAATACAATAGAGATAGTACCTACCCCTCATACAATAGAGAGAGTACCTACCCCTCATACAATAGAGAGAGTACTAATACAATAGAGATAGTACCTACCCCTCATACAATAGAGAGAGTACTAATACAATAGAGATAGTACCTACCCCTCATACAATAGAGATAGTACCTACCCCTCATACAATAGAGATAGTACCTACCCCTCATACAATAGAGAGAGTACCTACCCCTCATACAATAGAGATAGTACCTACCCCTCATACAATAGAGAGTACCTACCCCTCATACAATAGAGAGAGTACCTACCCCTCATACAATAGAGAGAGTACTAATACAATAGAGATAGTACCTACCCCTCATACAATAGAGAGAGTACCTACCCCTCATACAATAGAGAGAGTACTAATACAATAGAGATAGTACCTACCCCTCATACAATAGAGAGAGTACTAATACAATAGAGATAGTACCTACCCCTCATACAATAGAGAGAGTACCTACCCCTCATACAATAGAGTACCTACCCCTAATACAATAGAGATAGTACCTACCCCTAATACAATAGAGATAGTACCTACCCCTCATACAATAGAGATAGTACCTACCCCTCATACAATAGAGAGAGTACTAATACAATAGAGATAGTACCTACCCCTCATACAATAGAGATAGTACTCATACAATAGAGATATTACCTACCCCTCATACAATAGAGATAGTACCTACCCCTCATACAATAGAGATAGTACTAATACAATAGAGATAGTACCTACCCCTCATACAATAGAGATAGTACCTACCCCTCATACAATTTAGATAGTACTAATACAATAGAGATAGTACCTACCCCTCATGCAATAGTGTACCTACCCCTCATACAATAGAGATATTACTTGCCCCTCATACAATAGTGTACCTACCCCTCATACAATAGTGATAGTACCTACCCCTCATACAATAGAGATAGTACTAATACAATAGAGATAGTACCTACCCCTCATGCAATAGAGTGTACCTACCCCTCATACAATAGAGAGAGTACTAATACAATATAGATAATATCTCTCATCCATTATAAGAGATATTACCTACCCCTCATACAATAGAGATAGTACTAATACAATAGAGATAGTACCTACCCCTCATACAATAGAGATAGTACTAATACAATAGAGATAGTACCTACCCCTCATACAATAGAGATATTACCTGCCCCTCATACAATAGAGTGTACCTACCCCTCATACAATAGTGATAGTACCTACCCCTCATACAATAGAGATAGTACTAATACAATAGAGATAGTACCTACCCCTCATGCAATAGTGTACCTACCCCTCATACAATAGAGAGAGTACTAATACAATATAGATACTATCTCTCATCCATTATAAGAGATGTTACCTACCCCTCATACAATAGAGATAGTACAATAGAGATAGTACCTACCCCTCATACAATAGAGATAGTACCTACCCCTCATGCAAAAGAGATAGTACTAATACAATAGAGATAGTACCTACCCCTCATGCAATAGAGATAGTACCTACCCCTCATACAATAGAGATAGTACCTACCCCTCATACAATAGAGATAGTACCTACCCCTCATACAATACCATACAATACCATATCTCTATAGTCTCTACAATACCATATCTCTACAATACCATATCTCTATAGTCTCTATAATACCATATCTCTATAGTCTCTACAATACTATTTCTCTACAATACCATATCTCTATAGTCTCTACAATACCATATCTCTATAGTCTATAATACCATATCTATAGTCTCTACAATACCATATCTCTATAGTCTCTATAATACCATGTCTCTATAGTCTCTACAATACCATATCTCTATAGTCTACAATACCATGTCTCTATAATCTCTACAATACCATATCTCTATAATCTCTACAATACCATATCTCTACAATACCATATCTCTATAGTCTCTACAATACCATATCTCTATAGTCTATATAATACCATGTCTCTATAGTCTCTACAATACCATATCTCTATAGTCTACAATACCATGTCTCTATAATCTCTACAATACCATATCTCTATAATCTCTACAATACCATATCTCTACAATACCATATCTCTATAGTCTCTACAATACCATATCTCTATAATACCATATATCTATAGTCTCTACAATATCATATCTCTATAGTCTCTACAATACCATATCTCTATAATACCATATATCTATAGTCTCTACAATACCATACCTCTATCATCTCTACAATACCATATCTCTATAGTCTCTACAATTCCATATCTCTATAGTCTATAATACCATATCTATAGTCTCTACAATACCATATCTCTATAGTCTATACAATACTATTTCTCTACAATACCATATCTCTATAGTCTCTACAATACCATATCTCTATAATACCATATATCTATAGTCTCTACAATACCATATCTCTATAATACCATATATCTATAGTCTCTACAATACCATATCTATATCATCTCTACAATACCATATCTCTATAGTCTATAATACCATATCTATAGTCTCTACAATACCATATCTCTATAGTCTCTACAATACCATATCTCTATAGTCTCTACAATACCATACCTATATAATACCATGTCTCTATAGTCTCTATAATACCATGTCTCTATAGTCTCTACAATACCATATCTCTATAGTTTCTACAATACCATATCTCTACAATACCATATCTCTATAGTCTCTACAATACCATATCTCTACAATACCATATCTCTATAGTCTCTATAATACCATATCTCTATAGTCTCTACAATACCATATCTCTAATCTCTACAATACCATATCTCTGTAGTCTCTACAATACCATATCTCTATAGTTTCTACAATACCATATCTCTACAATACCATATCGCTATAGTCTCTACAATACCATATCTCTACAATACCATATCTCTATAGTCTCTATAATACCATATCTCTATAGTCTCTACAATACCATATCTCTACAATACCATATCTCTATAGTCTCTACAATACCATATCTCTAATCTCTACAATACCATATCTCTGTAGTCTCTACAATACCATATCTCTGTAGTTTCTACAATACCATATCTCTACAATACCATATCTCTATAGTCTCTACAATACCATATCTCTACAATACCATATCTCTATAGTCTCTATAATACCATATCTCTATAGTCTCTACAATACCATATCTCTACAATACCATATCTCTATAGTCTCTACCATATCTCTAATCTCTACAATACCATATCTCTATAGTCTCTATAATACCATATCTATATAGTCTCCATAATACCATATCTCTATAGTCTCTATAATACCATATCTCTATAGTCTCTATAATACCATATCTCTATAGTCTCTATAATACCATATATCTATAGTCTCTATAATACCATATCTCTATAGTCTCTATAATACCATATCTATATAATACCATATCTCTATAGTCTCTACAATACCATATCTATATAGTCTCTACAATACCATATCTCTATCATACCATATCTCTATAGTCTCTACAATACCATATCTCTCTAATCTCTACAATACCATATCTCTATAGCCTCTGCAATAACATATCTCTATAGTCTCTACAATACCATATATCTACAATACCATATCTCTATAGTCTCTACCATTCCATATCTCTACAATACCATATCTCTATAGTCTCTACAATACCATATCTCTATAGTCTCTACAATACCATATCTCTATAGTCTCTACAATACCATATCTCTACAATACCATATCTCTATAGTCTCTGCAATACCATATCTCTATAGTCTCTACAATACCATATATCTACAATACCATATCTCTGTATTCTCTACAATACCATATATCTACAATACCATATCTCTATAGTCTCTACCATTCCATATATCTACAATACCATATCTCTATAGTCTCTACCATTCCATATCTCTACAATACCATATCTCTATAGTCTCTACCATATCTCTATAGTCTCTACAATACCATATCTCTATAGTCTCTACCATATCTCTATAGTCTCTACAATACCATATCTCTATAGTCTCTACAATACCATATCTCTATTGTCTCTACAATACCATATCTCTATAGTCTCTACAGTCTCTACAATACCATATCTATATAGTCTCTACAATACCATATCTCTATAGTCTCTACAATACCATATCTCTACAATACCATATCTCTATAGTCTCTACAATACCATATCTCTATAGTCTCTACAATACCATATCTATATAGTCTCTACAATACCATATCTCTATAGTCTCTACCATTCCATATCTCTACAATACCATATCTCTATAGTCTCTACAATACCATATCTATATAGTCTCTACAATACCATATCTCTATAGTCTCTACAATACCATATCTCTATAGTCTCTACAATACCATATCTCTATAGTCTCTACAATACCATATATATATAGTCTCTACAATTCCATATCTTTATAGTCTCTACAATACCATATCTATATAATACCATATCTCTATAGTCTCTACCGTTCCATATCTATATAGTCTCTACCATTCCATATCTCTATAGTCTCTACAATACCATATCTCTATAGTTAGTCTCTACAATACCATATCTCTATAGTCTCTACCGTTCCATATCTCTATAGTCTCTACCGTTCCATATCTCTATAGTCTCTACCGTTCCATATCTCTATAGTCTCTACCGTTCCATATCTCTATAGTCTCTACCATTCCATATCTCTATAGTCTCTACCATTCCATATTTCTATAGTCTCTACCATTCCATATCTCTATAGTCTATACCATTCCATATCTCTATAGTCTCTACCATTCCATATCTCTATAGTCTCTACCATTCCATATCTCTATAGTCTCTACCATTCCATATCTCTATAGTCTCTACCATTCCATATCTCTATAGTCTCTACCATTCCATATCTCTATAGTCTCTACCATTCCATATCTCTGTCCTCCTGTTTTCATCCCCCTCATGTAAATTCTGAATTAATTCAATGATTTCCCCAATGTAATTGCTTTAGTTTGATTATAGTGTGTAATAGCTGATCCGGAGGAGGCCTTAACCCTGTCTGTACTGATGTGGGAGACGTGTTCAACGTGGTTCAGAGTTTGGTGAAGGACACCGGAGCTGAGGTCTACTTTCTCTCCATCCTACAGCACCTCATGCTCATCCGGAACGACTACTTTGTCCGGTAAGATCTCTCTGCCTCTATCCGCACACACCTATATCCTCCTCTTCCTCCTCCTCCTCTCCTTCTGCTTCTCCTCCTCATCTTCATCCTCTCCTTCTCCTCCTCCTCTCCTTCTGCTTCTCCTCCTCATCATCTCCTTCTGCTTCTCCTCCTCCTCATCTTCATCATCTCCTTCTCCTCCTCCTCCTCCTCCTCTCCTTCTGCTCCTCATCTTCATCCTCTCCTCCTCCTCCTCCTCTCCTTCTGCTCCTCCTCCTCATCTTCATCCTCTCCTTCTCCTCCTCCTCCTCATCCTCTCCTTGTGCTTCTCCTCCTCTTCCTCATCTCCTTCTCCTCCTCCTCCTCATCCTCTCCTTGTGCTTCTCCTCCTCCTCCTCATCTCCTTCTGCTTCTCCTCCTCATCCTCTCCTCCTCCTCCTCCTCCTCTCCTCCTGCTTCTACAGAAACTACTGTCTCGTCTGGTAAGATGTTCCTTCATCCACGTAGATGTTCTGTAGATTATTACTGTCTGGTAAGATGTTCCTTCATCCACATAGATGTTCTGTAGATTATTACTGTCTGGTAAGATGTTCCTTCATCCACGTAGATGTTCTGTAGATTATTACTGTCTGGTAAGATCTTCCTTCATCCACATAGATGTTCTGTAGATTATTACTGTCTGGTAAGATGTTCCTTCATCCACATAGATGTTCTGTAGATTATTACTGTCTGGTAAGATGTAAGGTGCAAAGAGAGGAAGGAGAGAGAGGGAGAGGAAGGATAGAGAGGGAGAGGAAGGAGAGAGAGAGGGAGAGGGGGAGATATGGAGATGGAGTGAGAGGGGGGAGATAGAGAGACATGGAGAGGAAGGAGTGAGAGTGCGGAGAGAGAGAGAGACATGGAGAGGAGGGGGGAGAGCGAGAGAGAGACATGGAGAGGAAGGAGTGAGAGGGGGAGAGAGAGAGAGAGACATGGAGAGGAAGGAGTGAGAGGGGAGAGAGAGAGAGTAGAGAGAGAGAGACATGGAGAGGAAGGAGTGAGAGGGGTGAGAGAGAGATGTGGAGAGTGGAGAGAGAGATGGAGTGAGAGGGGAGAGAAAGAGAGAGAGAGACATGGAGAGGAGGGGGGAGAGCGAGAGAGAGAGACATGGAGAGGAAGGAGTGAGAGGGGGGAGAGAGAGAGAGAGACATGGAGAGGAGGGGGGAGAGCGAGAGAGACATGGAGAGGAGGGGGGAGAGCGAGAGAGAGAGACATGGAGAGGAAGGAGTGAGAGGGGAGAGAGAGAGTAGAGAGAGTAAGACATGGAGAGGAAGGAGTGAGAGGGGTGAGAGAGAGATGTGGAGAGAGAGATGGAGTGAGAGGGGAGAGAAAGAGAGAGAGAGACATGGAGTGAGAGAGAGAGAGACATGGAGTGAGAGAGAGAGAGAGAGACATGGAGTGAGAGAGAGAGAGACATGGAGTGAGAGAGACATGGAGTGAGAGAGAGAGACATGGAGTGAGAGAGAGATAGACATGGAGTGAGAGAGAGAGAGACATGGAGAAGAGAGAGAGAGACATGGAGTAAGAGAGAGACATGGAGTGAGATGGGAGAGAGTGAGAGAGAGAGACATGGAGTGAGAGAGACATGGTGTGAGAGGTGAGAGAAAGAGAGAGGGAGAGACATGGAGTGAGAGGTGAGAGAAAGAGAGAGGGAGAGAGACATGGAGAGAGACATGGAGTGAGAGGTGAGAGAAAGAGAGAGCGAGAGAGACATGGAGTGAGAGGTGAGAGAAAGAGAGAGGGAGAGAGACATGGAGTGAGAGGTGAGAGAAAGAGAGAGGGAGAGAGACATGGAGTGAGAGGTGAGAGAAAGGGAGAGAGACATGGAGTGAGAGGTGAGAGAAAGAGAGAGGGAGAGAGACATGGAGTGAGAGGTGAGAGAAAGAGAGAGGGAGAGAGACATGGAGTGAGAGGTGAGAGAAAGGGAGAGACATGGAGTGAGAGGTGAGAGAAAGGGAGAGAGACATGGAGTGAGAGGTGAGAGAAAGAGAGAGGGAGAGAGACATGGAGTGAGAGGTGAGAGAAAGGGAGAGAGACATGGAGTGAGAGGTGAGAGAAAGAGAGAGGGAGAGAGACATGGAGTGAGAGGTGAGAGAAAGAGAGAGGGAGAGAGACATGGAGTGAGAGGGGTGAGAAAGAGAGAGGGAGAGAGATAATAACCTACAACATGGCATTGATAAATCTGTCTTTGAACCTCTTATGCATTTCATGAATGCATCATTAGAGGTGATTCAGAGAGAGAGGAGTTTCCTTCAGTAGGTGATGAGGTTATGGACCATCGTCTCTGTGCAGTCGGAGGAGATGAATGTAGGACGTCTCAGAGATGCTGTGGGACCGTCCAGGTATTTGTCTGTTCAGTCATCTGTACCTTCTGTCCATATAACTTCACAGGGAGCAAATTAATCACATTACAGGACAGGCAACAGACACGGTCTCTCTCCGCAGCGGGAAGCGGAACGCGGAAAGACGCCTAGAAAAACATTTAAATCGTCGTTTAAATGTTTTTATTATTTTTTATTAAATTGCAATATAATACTACATTCCATATTCTTCAGATTCGAAAGTCATGTTTTGATCAGAATTAACCAGTATCCAGCTGTGTGAGAGACTCTCATAAACAGCTCTTTAAAAAGCACCATTAAAAAGGAGAGAGAGAGAGACACAGAGAGACAGAGACACAGACAGAGACACAGACACAGCCAGAGAGAGAGACACAGACAGAGAGAGAGACACAGACAGAGACACAGAGACAGACAGAGAGACAGAGAGACAGAGAGACAGAGAGACAGAGAGACAGACAGACAGACAGACAGACAGAGAGACAGACAGACAGACAGAGAGACAGACAGACAGACAGAGAGACATACAGACAGAGAGAGAGAGACATACAGACAGAGAGAGAGAGACATACAGACAGAGAGAGAGAGACATACAGACAGAGAGAGAGAGACATACAGACAGAGAGAGAGAGACATACAGACAGAGAGAGAGAGACATACAGACAGAGAGAGAGAGACATACAGACAGAGATAGACATACAGACAGACAGAGATAGACATACAGACATAGAGAGAGAGACATACAGACAGAGAGAGAGATAGACAGAGAGACAGAGAGAGATATTGAGATGGGAAGTTAAAATCAAAGTCTGCAGCTTACAGCACGAACGGCTTCTTCAGATTTGGAGGACAGAAGATGAAACAGTGAGCATTCTCTTTGTTGGCCCCATGTCATTGAGGGGTTTTTATAGAGGCGTGTAGAGGAGGAGAGCAGTGTGCTGTATTAACAGACAGGAGGAGGAGATGGGGGGAGGGGGAGGATATGAGGGGAGGAGGAGAGGAGGAGGAGGAGATGAGGGGAGGAGGAGGAGATGAGGGGAGGAGGAGATGGGGGGGAGGAGATTTTATATAACATTCTCCTTGTTAAAGTCTGCTTCGTCTTTATTTGACATTTTCAGCCTCTGATACAATGAGGTTTTGTCTACCCCCTCCCCCTCTCTACCGCCCCCCCCTCTCTACCCCCCTCCCTCCCCTCTCTACCCCCCTCCTTCCCCTCTCTACCCCCCTCTCTACTCCTCTCTCTACCCCTCTCTCTACCCCTCTCTACCCCCCTCTCTACTCCCCTCTCTACCCCCCTCCTCCCCCTCTCTACCCCCTTCTCTACCCCTCTCTCTACCCCTCTCTCTACCCCTCTCTACCCCCTCTCTACCCCCTCTCTACTCCCCTCTCTACCCCCTCTCTACTCCCCTCTCTACCCCCCTCTCTACTCCCCTCTCTACCCCCCTCCTATCTGGAGACTGTCTGTATTGAAGGAGAGGTGTGTCAAGGTGTTGGATAGCTTCTTGTCCTCAGATGAAGTGGCTGGTGTTGCTTATTGATTTTGGTCTGAGCTCCATAAATTGTGTTGTACCTCAACAAGACGTGGCCGCGGCTTGTTAAGTTCTTATCTAGAATAAAGGTCTCTTCAACCTTTACACTCCTGGACAATGCTGTGATTGGATGTCTTTGTCTCTCTATATATCTCTCTCTCTCTGTCTTTGTCTCTCTCTCTCTCTCTCTCTCTCTCTCTCTCTCTCTCTCTCTCTCTCTCTCTCTCTCTGTCTTTGTCTCTCTCTATCTCACTCTGTCTTTGTCTCTCTCTCTCTCTCTCTCTCTCTCTCTCTGTCTTTGTCTCTCTCTATCTCACTCTGTCTTTGTCTCTATCTCTCTCAATTCAATTCAATTTCAATTCAAGGGGCTTTATTGGCATGGGAAACATGTGTTAACATTGCCATAGCAAGTAAGGTATATAATATATAAAGTGAAATAAACAATAAAAGGAGGCATCTCTCTCTGTCTTTGTCTCTCTCTCTCTCTCTCTCCCTCTCTCTCTCTCTCTCTGTCTTTGTCTGTCTCTATCTCTCTCTCTCTCTTTGTCTCTCTCTCTCTGTCTTTGTCTCTCTCTGTCTCTCTCTCCCTCTGTCTCTCTGTCTCTCTCTCTCTCTGTCTCTCTTGCTCTCTCTCTCTCTCTCTCTCTCTCTCTCTCTCTCTCTCTGTCTTACTCTCTTTTTTCTCTCTCTGAGTGAAGAGACCGTGAAATACACCTGTGTCCCTCCTATCCCTCCCTCTCCCCTCCCCTCCTATCCCTCCCTCTCCCCTCCTCTCCTGTCCCTCCCTCTCCCCTCCTCTCCTGTCCCTCCCTCTCCCCTCCTATCCCTCCCTCTCCCCTCCTCTCCTGTCCCTCAGGCCGGTATCTAATCAGCCTGTTAAGCCCCTGGCGGCCTGACACCACCAGCCCTGTGACTGGGAGCAGGAGCAGCTTGGAGTGGAGGAAGCTAACAGCTTGTTCATTTACAAGATACATGGGTACATGGAGAGAATCATTACCTGTAGACTTTAACATCTCTCAACCTCTTCTACCTCCCCCTCTCTCCCCCGCCCTCCTCTCTCTCCCCCTGCCCTCCTCTCTCTCTCTCTCTCTCCTGCCCTCCTCTCTCTCTCTCTCTCTCCCCCCACCCTCCTCTCTCTCCCCCCACCCCCCCTCTCTCTCTCTCTCTCCTGCCCTCCTCTCTCTCCCTCTCTCCCCCTGCCCTCCTCTCTCTCTCTCTCTCTCTCTCTCTCTCTCTCCCCCTGCCCTCCTCTCTCTCTCTCTCTCTCTCTCCTGCCCTCCCTCTCTCTCCCCCCCCCCCCTCTCTCTCTCTCTCTCCTGCCCCCCCTCTCTCTCCCCTCTCCCCCTGCCCCCCTCTCTCTCTCTCCTGCCCTCCCTCTCTCTCTCTCCCCCTCCTCCTCTCTCTCTCTCTCCCTCCCCCTGCCCTCCTCTCTCTCTCTCTCCCCCTGCCCTCCTCTCTCTCTCTCTCTCTCCCCCTGCCCTCCTCTCTCTCTCCCCCGGCCCTCCTCTCTCTCTCTCTCCCCCTGCCCTCCTCTCTCTCTCTCTCCCCCTGCCCTCCTCTCTCTCTCTCCCCCTGCCCTCCTCTCTCTCTCTCTCTCCCGCCCTCCTCTCTCTCTCTCTCCCCCTGCCCTCCCTCTCTCTCTCTCTCTCTCCCCCTGCCCTCCCTCTCTCTCCCCGCCCTCCTATCTCTCTCCCCCTCCCCCTGCCCTCCTCTCTCTCTCTCTCCCCCTGCCCTCCTCTCTCTCTCTCTCTCCCCCTGCCCTCCTCTCTCTCTCCCCCTGCCCTCCTCTGTCTCTCTCTCCCCTTCCTCTCTCTCTCTCTCCCCCTGCCCTCCTCTCCTCTCTTTCTCTCTCTCTGCCCTCCTCTCCTCTCTCTTCATCTCCTCTCTCTCTCTCTCTCTCCCCACCCTCCTCTCCTCTCTCTCTCTCCCCACCCTCCTCTCCTCTCTCCTCTCAGGCCCCAGTATTTTAAGATCATAGATGAGTGTTTATCTCAGATCGTTCTCCATCGCAGTGGGACCGACCCAGACTTCAGCTACCGAAAACGCCTTGACGTGGACTTCAGTGTCCTCCTGGGCAAGTATATACACACTACACTACACTACACTACACTACACTACACTACACTACACTACACACACTACACTACACTACACTACACTACACTACACTACACTACACTACACTACACTACACTACACTACACCACACTACACTACACACACTACACTACACTACACACACTACACTACACTACACTACACACACTACACTACACACACTACACTACACTACACTACACTACACTACACTACCTTGACGTGGACTTCAGTGTCCTCCTGGGCAAGTATACACACACACACACACACACACACACACTACACATACACATACACACACTATACATACACATACACTACACTACACACACACACACTACACTACACAACACACAACACACTACACACTACACACTACACACTACACACACACACACACACACACACACACACACACTACACACACTACACACACTACACACATACTACACTACACACACTACACACACACACAACACAACACAACACAGCACAGCACAGCACAGCACAGCACAGCACAGCACTGCACTGCACTGCACTACACACACTACACTACACTACACTACACTACACTACACTACACTACACACACACACTACACACACACTACACACACTACACATACTACACATACTACACATACTACACATACTACACATACTACACATACTACACATACACACACTACACACACACCACTGTAGGAACTACAATACATGCATCTCTGTGTGTCCTCCGGTCTCTGACTGTGTGTGTGTGTTTCAGATGCGTGTGTGGACAAGGCTCAGGTCGAAGAGTGTGAGCTGAGGGCTACTGACTTGGCTCTGAAGGTAACACACACACTGAACCGTTAGTTCTCACCTCCACCAGGGTCAAATTTATGTCGCTGAGAGAGGATTCTAGATGCACATTAACACACGCACGCACACAATATCTGGGCTGTATAACCCTGTGTCCCAGCATTGGGCCAGTAACTGGGCTATATAACCCTGTGTCCCAGCGTTGGGCCAGTAACTGGGCTATATAACCCTGTGTCCCAGCATTGGGCCAGTAACTGGGCTATATAACCCTGTGTCCCAGCATTGGGCCAGTAACTGGGCTATATAACCCTGTGTCCCAGCATTGGGCCAGTAACTGGGCTATATAACCCTGTGTCCCAGCATTGGGCCAGTAACTGGGCTATATAACCCTGTGTCCCAGCATTGGGCCAGTAACTGTGCTGTAACCCTGTCCCAGCATTGGGCCAGTAACTGGGCTATATAACCCTGTGTCCCAGCATTGGGCCAGTAACTGGGCTATATAACCCTGTGTCCCAGCATTGGGCCAGTAACTGGGCTGTAACCCTGTCCCAGCATTGGGCCAGTAACTGGGCTGTAACCCTGTCCCAGCATTGGGCCAGTAACTGGGCTATATAACCCTGTGTCCCAGCATTGGGCCAGTAACTGGGCTATATAACCCTGTGTCCCAGCATTGGGCCAGTAACTGGGCTCTAACCCTGTCCCAGCATTGGGCCAGTAACTGTGCTGTAACCCTGTGTCCCAGCATTGGGCCAGTAACTGGGCTATAACCCTGTCCCAGCATTGGGCCAGTAACTGTGCTGTAACCCTGTCCCAGCATTGGGCCAGTAACTGGGCTATATAACCCTGTGTCCCAGCATTGGGCCAGTAACTGGGCTGTAACCCTGTCCCAGCATTGGGCCAGTAACTGGGCTATATAACCCTGTCCCAGCATTGGGCCAGTAACTGGGCTGTAACCCTGTCCCAGCGTTGGTCCAGTAACTGGGTTATACATCCATGCATCCCTCCCTCCATGAACAAGCATTTCACTGTTACACAGAAACCAAACCGCCCTGCGCCATCGTGTATGAATTTATTTTGTCCCCCTACACCAAACTTGATCACGTAACGCAGGTTAAAATATCAAAACAAACTCGAAACCAATTATATTAATTTGGGGACAGGTCGAAAATAATTAAACATTTATGGCAATTTAGTGAGTGAGCTTGCTAGCTAATTTGTCCTATTTAGCTAGTTAGCTTGCTTTTGCTAGCTAATTTGTCCTATTTAGCTAGTTAGCTTGCTGTTGCTAGCTTATTTGTCCTATTTAGCTCGTTAGCTTGCTGTTGCTAGCTAATTTGTCCTGGGATATAAACATTGAGTTTGTTGTTTTACCTGAAATGCACAAGGTCCTCTACTCCACCAATCTACACACAAACCGGTTGACCGAATCGTCTTTCCTTCCAGGCCTTTTCTTCTCTTGACTTTATATTGCGATTAGCAACTTTCATAAATGAGGTGCATTACCGCCACCGACCTCGTTCGTCTTTCAGTCTCCCACGCCGGTTTAACCAATGAGGAGATGGGAGAGGCGGGACTTGCAGCGTGATCTGCGTCACAAATAGAAATGACTTCTATTTCAGTCCTTGGCAACGCAGACGCTCGTTGACGCTCGCTGCTGCAATAATTGAATAATCTAGATTTCTAAATTTATTTTGCAGCGCTCTTGGCACGCGACGCGGGTGGTGTGGTCAGCCTGTTTGTCTACACCTGTTGTATGAAGAGCTTGTGACAAATGTGATGTGACTGGAGTATTGAGGAGAGTCTGGTCTGATTTAATGAACCTCGGTCTGAACAGCAGGGGACACAGACTGCCTGGTGGGAATGTGATCTGTGTGTGTGTGTGTACTGTGTGTGTGTGTGTGTGTGTACTGTGTGTGTGTGTGTGTACTGTGTGTGTGTGTGTACTGTGTGTGTGTGTGTGTACGGCGTGTGGATGGGTGTGGGTGTGTGTGTGTGTGTGTGTACTGTGAGTGTGTGTGTGTGTGTACTGTGAGTGTGTGTGTGTACTGTGTGTGTGTGTGTGTGTGTACTGTGTGTGTGTGTGTGTACTGTGTGTGTGTGTGTGTACGGTGTGTGGATGGGTGTGGGTGTGTGTGTGTGTGTGTGTACTGTGAGTGTGTGTGTGTGTGTGTGTACTGTGAGTGTGTGTGTGTGTGTACTGTGAGTGTGTGTTTGTGTGTACTGTGAGTGTGTGTTTGTGTGTACTGTGAGTGTGTGTTTGTGTGTACTGTGAGTGTGCGTTTGTGTGTACTGTGTGTGTGTGTGTGAGAACACAACAGAAATAAGTAGAGAGGTGAATCTCAGTCATTCCTTGCGTCCTTTTTCCTTGCCTCCTAAAAATATACATTGGGAAGCGAGGAGAACATTCAACGACATAAAGACCAGCTAGAACACACATTCAACTAGACACACCGTCTTTTCCCCAACGAAGGGACTGAGCTTTGTGTGATTTGCCTCTCTCTCCCCCTCTGTCTCCCACTTCTATATCACTCTCTCTTTCCCTCCCCGTCTCTGTCCCCCACTTCTCCTTTGATCTCTCCCTCCTCTCTCTCTCTCTCTCTCTCTATATGTCTCTCTATATGTCTCTGTCTCTCCCTCCTCTCTCTCTATATATATGTCTCTCTCTCTGTCTCTCTCTCTGTCTCTCTCGCTCGCTCTCTCTCTCGCTCTCTGTCTCTCTCGCTCTCTGTCTCTCTCTCTCTCGCTCCTCTCGGTCTCTCTCTCTATATGTCTTTCTGTCTGTCTCTCTGTATGTCTCTGTGTCTCTCTCTCTCCCTCCTCTCTCTCTGTCTCTCTCTCTCCCTCCTCTGTCTCTGTCTCTCTCTCTGTCTCTCTCTCTGTCTCTCTCTCTCTGTCTCTCTCTCTCTGTCTCTCTCTCTGTCTCTCTCTCTCTGTCTCTCTCTCTCTGTCTCTCTGTCTCTCTCTCTCTCTCTCTCTCTCTCTCTCTCTCTCTCTGTCTCTCTCTGTCTCTCTCTGTTTCTCTCTGTCGCTCTCTCTCTCTCTCCAGTTTGATGAGGAGTACTTGGGTCGACAGGAGGCTCAGGCTCAGCTGCTGAAGAGTGAAGAGAAGATCAATGAATTGCAGGCAGAGCTACTTTCCTTCAAGTCCCAGGTAACTCCACACCACACCCACACCCACAGACACACACCACACACCACACCCACAGACACACCACACCACACCCACACCCACAGACACACACCACACACCACACCCACAGACACACCACACCACACCCACACCCACAGACACACACCACACACCACACCCACAGACACACCACACCCACAGACCACACCCACAGACACACACCACACCCACAGACAGACAGACCACACCCACACACCACACCCACAGACACACACCACACCCACAGACACACACCACACCCACAGACCACACCCACAGACACACACCACACCCACAGACAGACAGACCACACCCACACACCACACCCACAGACACACACCACACCCACAGACACACACCACACCCACAGACCACACCCACAGACACACACCACACCCACAGACACACACCACACCCACAGACACACCACACACACCACACCCACAGACACACACCACACCCACAGACAGACAGACCACACCCACACACCACACCCACAGACACACACCACACCCACAGACACACACCACACTCAGACACACCCCACAGACACACACCACACCCACAGACCACACCCACATACACAGACCACACCCACAGACACAGACCACACCCACAGACACAGACCACACCCACAGACACACACCACACCCACAGACCACACCCACAGACACACACCACACCCACAGACACACACCACACCCACAGACCACACCCACAGACACACGCCACACCCACAGACACACACCACACCCACAGACACACACCACACCCACAGACACACACCACACCCACACACCACACCCACAGACACACACCACACCCACAGACACACACCACACCCACAGACACACACCACACCCACACACCACACCCACAGACACACACCACACCCACAGACACACACCACACCACACCCACAGATACACACCACACCCACAGACACATGCCACACCCACAGACACACACTACACCCACAGACACACACCACAGACTCACACCACACCCACAGACAGACAGACAGACAGACAGACAGACACCCACCCACAGACAGACAGACAGACATACAGACACACACCCACAGACAGACAGACAGACAGACAGACACACACCCACAGACAGACAGACAGACACACACCGGGGTTTCTGTGAGGAAAATGTGGCCCCGGACATTTGAGGAATGTACCGAACCCGTATGCACTGGGGTGAGGAGCCTGATTAGGGCGTCCTCCCATGGCGCTCAGAATGACACAAATCACATTTAGGTTTTATGTTGTATATAAACATTTACATTTAAGTCATTTAGCAGACGCTCTTATCCAGAGCGACTTACAAATTGGTGAATTCACCTTCTGACATCCAGTGGAACAGCCACTTTACAATAGTGCATCTAAATCATTTAAGGGGGGGGGGTGAGAAGGATTACTTATCCTATCCTAGGTATTCCTTGAAGAGGTGCGGTTTCAGGTGTCTCCGGAAGGTGGTGATTGACTCCGCTGTCCTGGCGTCGTGAGGGAGTTTGTTCCACCATTGGGGGGCCAGAGCAGCGAACAGTTTTGACTGGGCTGAGCGGGAACTGTACTTCCTCAATGGTAGGGAGGCGAGCAGGCCAGAGGTGGATGAACGCAGTGCCCTTGCTTGGGTGTAGGGCCTGATCAGAGCCTGGAGGTACTGCAGTGCCGTTCCCCTCACAGCTCCGTAGGCAAGCACCATGGTCTTGTAGCGGATGCGAGCTTCAACTGGAAGCCAGTGGAGAGAGCGGAGGAGCGGGGTGACGTGAGAGAACTTGGGAAGGTTGAACACCAGACGGGCTGCGGCGTTCTGGATGAGTTGTAGGGGTTTAATGGCACAGGCAGGGAGCCCAGCCAACAGCGAGTTGCAGTAATCCAGACGGGAGATGACAAGTGCCTGGATTAGGACCTGCGCCGCTTCCTGTGTGAGGCAGGGTCGTACTCTGCGGATGTTGTAGAGCATGAACCTACAGGAACGGGCCACCGCCATGATGTTGGTTGAGAACGACAGGGTGTTGTCCAGGATCACGCCAAGGTTCTTAGCGCTCTGGGAGGAGGACACAATGGAGTTGTCAACCGTGATGGCGAGATCATGGAACGGGCAGTCCTTCCCCGGGAGGAAGAGCAGCTCCGTCTTGCCGAGGTTCAGCTTGAGGTGGTGATCCGTCATCCACACTGATATGTCTGCCAGACATGCAGAGATGCGATTCGCCACCTGGCGTGGCGTCCTTCTTACCGAATACCGATCCTCACTTCAGAAATAACCGTCCCACGTGAACTTTACCTCAGTCAACGAGACTCGAGTAACGAACGGCAAAATCACTGGCCTTTGTCCAAAGATGCAACAGCGAGCCTGGGATGCTAATTTGACTAGGATTTTCATCAACTACCATGGGATGCTAATTTGACTAGGATTTTCATCAACTAGCATGGGATGCTAATTTGACTAGGAATGTCATCCACTAGCATGGGATGCTAATATGACTAGGATTGTCATCAACTAGCGTGGGATGCTAATATGACTAGGATTTTCATCAACTAGCATGCGATGCTAATATGACTAGGATTTTCATCAACTAGCATGGGATGCTAATATGACTAGGATTCTCATCAACTACCATGGGATGCTAATTTGACTAGGATTGTCATCAACTACCATGGGATGCTAATTTGACTAGGATTGTCATCAACTAGCCTGGGATGCTAATTTGACTAGGATTGTCATCAACTAGCGTGGGATGCTAATATGACTAGGATTGTCATCAACTAGCGTGGGATGCTAATATGACTAGGATTTTCATCAACTAGCATGCGATGCTAATATGACTAGGATTGTCATCAACTAGCATGGGATGCTAATATGACTAGGATTGTCATCAACTAGCGTGGGATGCTAATATGACTAGGATTTTCATCAACTAGCATGGGATGCTAATATGACTAGGATTGTCATCAACTAGCGTGGGATGCTAATATGACTAGGATTTTCATCAACTAGCATGCGATGCTAATATGACTAGGATTTTCATCAACTAGCATGGGATGCTAATATGACTAGGATTCTCATCAACTACCATGGGATGCTAATTTGACTAGGATTGTCATCAACTAGCCTGGGATGCTAATTTGACTAGGATTGTCATCAACTACCATGGGATGCTAATTTGACTAGGATTTTCATCAACTACCATGGGATGCTAATTTGACTAGGATTTTCATCAACTAGCATGGGATGCTAATTTGACTAGGATTGTCATCCACTAGCATGGGATGCTAATATGACTAGGATTTTCATCAACTAGCGTGGGATGCTAATATGACTAGGATTTTCATCAACTAGCATGCGATGCTAATATGACTAGGATTTTCATCAACTAGCATGGGATGCTAATATGACTAGGATTCTCATCAACTACCATGGGATGCTAATTTGACTAGGATTGTCATCAACTAGCCTGGGATGCTAATTTGACTAGGATTGTCATCAACTAGCGTGGGATGCTAATATGACTAGGATTTTCATCAACTAGCATGGGATGCTAATATATCCCAAGATGCAACAGCTAGCTTGGGATGCTAATATGACTAGGATTCTCATCAACTAGCATGGGATGCTAATTTGACTAGGATTGTCATCAACTAGCATGGGATGCTAATTTGACTAGGATTGTCATCAACTAGCGTGGGATGCTAATATGACTAGGATTTTCATCAACTAGCATGGGATGCTAATATATCCCAAGATGCAACAGCTAGCTTGGGATGCTAATATGACTAGGATTCTCATCAACTAGCATGGGATGCTAATTTGACTAGGATTGTCATCAACTAGCATGGGATGCTAATTTGACTAGGATTTTCATCAACTAGCATGGGATGCTAATTTGACTAGGATTGTCATCAACTAGCATGGGATGCTCATATGACTAGGATTGTCATCAACTAGCGTGGGATGCTAATATGACTAGGATTGTCATCAACTAGCCTGTGATGCTAATTTGACAAGGATTGTCATCAACTAGCGTGGGATGCTAATATGACTAGGATTTTCATCAACTAGCATGGGATGCTAATATATCCCAAGATGCAACAGCTAGCTTGGGATGCTAATTTGACTAGGATTATCATCAACTAGCCTGGGATGATAATTTGACTAGGATTGTCATCAACTAGCATGGGATGCTCATATGACTAGGATTGTCATCAACTAGCGTGGGATGCTAATATAACTAGGATTATCATCAACTAGCCTGGGATGCTAATTTGACTAGGATTGTCATCAACTAGCCTGTGATGCTAATATGACCAGGATTGTCATCAACTAGCATGGGATGCTAATATGACTAGGATTATCATCAACTAGCACGGAATGCTAATATGACTAGGCTTATCATTAGCTAGCATGATATGCTAATATGAGGCTACTTGTTGCAATGTCTCTATACAATGATTGCTCCACTATATGGTGGGGTTTAGGCTCCTGGTTCCATTGTCTGGTTTGGCTATAGGTGACTTCGAAGCAAGATAAACCCATAAATCTACATATATCTCTGCCGTATATAGCCTCTCTGCCGTATATAGCCTCTCTGCTGTATATAACCTCTGCTGTATATAGCCTCTCTGCTGTATATAGCCTCTCTACTGTATATAGCGCCTCTACTGTATATAGCCTCTCTACTGTATATAGCCTCTCTACTGTATATAGCGCCTCTACTGTATATAGCCCCTCTACTGTATATAGCCTCTCTGCTGTATATAGCCTCTCTACTGAAATTCAACATTTTAATTTAGCTGTGGCCGTCAAAACAGTAAATAGAGTAGACTGTTATGTATTTATAAAATAGTCTAATCCAATAGTCATAGTGTGGTTTGATAGAACCTATGGTCTTTCGGCCGTTTGAGGTGAGCAGTAATTGTCCGACCGGTCGTCACACGGGCTCATCTGTTTTACTTCATTTTGAGTCTTCATCACTGATCTCTATCCTGTGTTGTTCTGAAAGCAATTTATTCTGTCTGCCTCTTCCCTCTTCTCCTTCCTCCCTCCCTCCCTCTTCTCCTTCCTCTCTCTCTCTCTCTCTCTCCCTCCCTCTTCTCCTTCCTCTATCTCTCTCTCTCCTTCCTCTCTCCCTCCCTCTCTCCCTCCCTCCCTCTCTCTTCTCCTTCCTCCCTCCCTCCCTCTTCTCCTTCCTCTTTCCCTCCCTCTCCTCCTTCCTCTCTCCCTCCCTCTCTCTTCTCCTTCCTCTCCTTCTCCTTCCTCTCTCCCTCCCTCTTCTCCTTCCTCTCCCTCTCTCTTCTCCTTCCTCTCTCTCGCTCTTCTCCTTACTCTCCACCTCCTTACTCTCCTCCTTCCTCTCTCCCTCTCCTCCTTCCTCTCCTCCTTCCTCTCCTCCTTCCTCTCTCCCTCTCCTCCTTCCTCTCTCCCTCTCCCCCTCTCCTCTCCCCCTCTCCTCCTCTCCCTCTCCTCCTTCCTCTCTCCCTCCCTCTCCTCTCTCCCTGCCTCCCTCTCCTCCTTCCTCTCTCCCTCCCTCTCTCTTCTCCTTATTCTCTCCCTTCCTCTTCTCCTTCCTCTCCCTCTCTCTTCTCCTTCCTCTCTCTCTTCTCCTTCCTCCCTCTTCTCCTTCCTCTCCTCATCCTCCCTCTCCTCCTTCCTCCCTCCCTCTCCTCCTTCCTCTCTCCCTCTCCTCCTTCCTCTCTCCCTCTCCTCCTTCCTCTCTCCTTCTCCTCCTTCCTCCCTCCCTCTCCCTCCCTCCCTCCCTCTCCCTCCCTCCCTCTCCTTCCCTCCATCTCCTCCTTACCCTCTCCTCCTTTCTCTCCTCCTTACCCTCTCCTCCCTCCTCTCTCCCTCTCCTCCTTCCTCTCTCCCTCTCCTCCTTCCTCTCTCCTTCTCCTCCTTCCTCCCTCCCTCTCCCTCTCCTCCCTCCTCTCTCCCTCCCTCCCTCTCCTCCTTCCTCCCTCCCTTCCTCTCCTCCCTCCTCTCTCCCTCCCTCCCTCTCCTCCTTCCTCTCCGCTCCCACCCTCTCCTCCTTCCTCTCCCCCTCCCACCCTCTCCTCCTTACCCTCTCCTCCTCCCTCTCTCCCTCCCTCCCTCTCCTCTGTCCTCTCTCCCTCCCTCTCCTCCGTCCTCTCTCCCTCCCTCTCCTCCACTCCTGAGAGTCTCGGTCTCGCTCTCTTTTCCTTGTAAGATAACTGCATAAGAGAAAGAAAAGGAATAACTGTCCAGATAATTTTTCATTTCGAGAGTAAACACATTGAGAGAATGTAGCAGATAGCATCTCTCATTTTCTCCTTCTCTTTCTCCTCTCTCCTTCTGTCACCTTCTCTCCCTCTCATTCTCTCTTCTCTCCTTCTCTCCCTTCTCTCACCTTCTCTCCCTCTCATTCTCTCTTCTCTCATTCCCCCTCTCTCCCTCCCTCATTCCCTCCTCTCTCCCTCCCTCATTCCCTCCTCTCTCCCTCTCTCATTCTCTCCTTGTCTCCTCTCTCATTCCCTCCTCTCATTCTGTGTGTAACAGGTTAAAGGTTGTGTTAGCTAGCGGTGGGCCCGGACACCATCCCCACAGGGCTAAACACACTATTCATGTTTTATCTTCTCCTGTAACTGTTGCCGCGGCAGATAGAGGTCGTTAGGGGGGGGTTGTGTAGCTTTTATAGTGAGCAGAGAAAAGCTGTTCTTCAAAGTCACGCTCTGTTCATACGGCCTCACAGTGCCTTGGGTTCCAAATGGACCACTATTCACTCTGTAGGGGTCCTATGGGCCCTAGTGCACGGTGTAGGGAGTATGGGGCCGTTTGGAGCACATCCAGCCCTGTTGTGTGGGGTGTACTGGCCTCACACCCAGCCCTGTTGTGTGGGGTGTACTGGCCTCACATCCAGCCCTGTTGTGTAGGGTATACTGGCCTCACACCCAGCCCTGTTGTGTGGGGTGTACTGGCCTCACACCCAGCCCTGTTGTGTGGGGTGTACTGGCCTCACATCCAGCCCTGTTGTGTTGGGTGTACTGGCCTCACATCCAGCCCTGTTGTGTTGGGTGTACTGGCCTCACATCCAGCCCTGTTGTGTGGGGTGTACTGGCCTCACATCCAGCCCTGTTGTGTATGGTATACTGGCCTCACATCCAGCCCTGTTGTGTGTGGTGTACTGGCCTCACATCCAGCCCTGTTGTGTTGTGTGTACTGGTCTCACATCCAGCCCTGTTGTGTTGGGGTGTACTGGCCTCACATCCAGCCCTGTTGTGTGTGGTGTACTGGCCTCACATCCAGCCCTGTTGTGTTGTGTGTACTGGTCTCACATCCAGCCCTGTTGTGTTGGGGTGTACTGGCCTCACATCCAGCCCTGTTGTGTGTGGTGTACTGGCCTCACATCCAGCCCTGTTGTGTGGGGTGTACTGGCCTCACATCCAGCCCTGTTGTGTGTGGTGTACTGGCCTCACATCCAGCCCTGTTGTGTGTGGTGTACTGGCCTCACATCCAGCCCTGTTGTGTGGGGTATACTGGTCTCACATCCAGCCCTGTTGTGTTGGGGTGTACTGGCCTCACATCCAGCCCTGTTGTGTGTGGTGTACTGGCCTCACATCCAGCCCTGTTGTGTTGTGTGTACTGGTCTCACATCCAGCCCTGTTGTGTTGGGGTGTACCGGCCTCACATCCAGCCCTGTTGTGTGGCGTGTACTGGCCTCACACTTAGATGTGTTGTGTTCTGGGCTCTGAGAGTCAACACTCACTGGTGTTAATGTGTTGTGATGGAGCAGGAGATAGTGGTGAATTTACCTTCTTTACCTCCTATTCTCTCTCTCTCTCTGTCTCTCTCTCTCTGTCTCTCTCTGTCTCTCCGTCTCTCTCTCTCTGTCTCTCTCTGTCTCTCCTCTCTCTGCTTTCTCTCTCTGCTCTCCCCCCGACACTCCCACACACACACTTACCCATTGTGTACCTGTGTTGAAGTCCCCCCAGAGAGAGAGAGAGGGTTAGAGAGCTGCCCAGGGTTGACCTTAGTGTGGTTCTGCTCTTCAATATAAAACTGTTGTCTGGATCAATAGACCATTTGCTCTGTACCATACAATCTACACAGCTCTCTGTCCTGTTTACAGCGATTTGTACCTTTGAAGTGAACAAATAGAGTGATGAGGTTTGATCACTAAAGATGTTTATAACTGTCAACTGTTTGGTCCTGCCATCCTGCCCTGATGGATGAGAGAGGAGACATTCGCTCACATTCTCTCTCTCTGTCTCTCTCTCTGTCTCTGTCTCTCTCTCTCTCTCTCTCTCTCTCTCTCTCTCTCTCTCTCTCTCTCTCTCTCTCTCTCTCTCTCTCTCTCTCTCTCTCTCTCTCTCTCTCAATTCAATGCAATTCAAGGGGCTTTATTGGCATGGGTAACATGTGTTAACATTGCCAAAGCAAGTAAGGTAGATAATATATAAAGTGAAATATCTCTTTCTGTCTCTCTCTCTCTGTCTCTCTCTTTCTCTCTCTTTCTGTCTCTGTCTTTGTCTGTCTGTCTCTCTCTCTCTGTGTCTCTGTCTCTCTCTGTCTCTCTCTGTCTCTCTCTCCTTCTCTGTCTCTGTCTCTCTCTGTCTCTCTCCCTCTCTGTCTCCCTCTCTCTCTCTCTGTCTCTCTCTGTCTCTCTCTGTCTCTCTCTCTCTGTCTCTCTGTCTCTCTCTCTCTGTCTCTCTGTCTCTCTCTCTCTGTCTCTCTCTCTCTGTCTCTCTCTCTCTCTCTCTCTGATTCACGTCGCATTGTGATATCTGTCATAGATGGGCTTTGGTCTGAACACAATGTTACTGTTACACTCCTTCAGCATGTGTTCCCATCACTGTCTCCACATTGTGTTGCAGTCTGAATTTAACATGGTTTTAATGTAGGTTGTGTGTCACTGACCTCTACACACGACACCCCATAATGTCAACGTGGAGTTTCGTCTTTCGATACGATTACACATTTATTACAAACTAACAGCTGAAATGTCTTGGGTCAATAGTTATTCAACCCCTTTGTTGTGTCCTAAATCTGTTCAGGACGAAAAATATCCTTAACAATGAACATAAGTTGAATGGACTCAGTTTGTGTTCAGTAATAATACACTACACACTACACACTATACACTACACACTACACACTACACACTATACACTATACACTACACACTACACACTACACACTATACACTACACACTACACACTACACACTATACACTATACACTACACACTACACACTATACACTACACACTATACACTATACACTACACACTACACACTATACACTATACACTATACACTACACACTATACACTATACACTATACACACACTACACACTACACACTATACACTACACACTGTACACTAAACACTACACACTATACACTACACACTATACACTATACACTACACACTATACACTATACACTATACACTATACACTACACACTACACACTATACACTATACACTACACACTATACACTAAACACTATACACTATACACTACACACTATACACTACACACTATACACTACACACTATACACTACACACTATACACTATACACTATACACTATACACTAAACACTACACACTATACACTATACACTATACACTACACACTATACACTATACACTATACACTACACACTATACACTATACACTATACACTACACACTATACACTATACACTACACACTATACACTATACACTATACACTACACACTATACACTACACACTATACACTATACACTACACACTATACACTACACACTATACACTACACACTATACACTATACACTACACACTATACACTACACACTATACACTATACACTACACACTACACACTAAACACTACACACTACACACTATACACTATACACTATACACTATACACTATACACTATACACACTATACACTATACACTATACACTACACACTATACACTACACACTACACACTATACACTACACACTATACACTATACACTACACACTACACACTATACACTACACACTACACACTATACACTACACACTATACACTATACACTATACACTACACACTATACACTACACACTATACACTATACACTACACACTATACACTATACACTACACACTACACACTAAACACTACACACTACACACTATACACTACACACTACACACTATACACTACACACTATACACTATACACTATACACTACACACTATACACTACACACTATACACTATACACTACACACTATACACTATACACTACACACTACACACTAAACACTACACACTACACACTATACACTATACACTATACACTACACACTATACACTATACACTACACACTATACACTATACACTACACACTACACACTACACACTAAACACTACACACTACACACTACACACTATACACTATACACTATACACTATACACTATACACACTATACACTATACACTATACACTACACACTATACACTACACACTACACACTATACACTATACACTACACACTATACACTATACACTACACACTATACACTATACACTACACACTATACACTATACACTACACACTACACACTATACACTATACACTACACACTATACACTATACACTACACACTACACACTAAACACTACACACTACACACTACACACTATACACTATACACTATACACTATACACTACACACTACACACTATACACTATACACTACACACTATACACTATACACTACACACTATACACTATACACTATACACTACACACTACACACTACACACTATACACT
This sequence comes from Oncorhynchus masou masou, assembly GCF_036934945.1. Classification (NCBI taxonomy): domain Eukaryota; kingdom Metazoa; phylum Chordata; class Actinopteri; order Salmoniformes; family Salmonidae; genus Oncorhynchus; species Oncorhynchus masou. The sequence goes on along the minus strand of NC_088218.1, from coordinate 2,685,023 downwards.
ATACACTACACACTATACACTACACACTACACACTACACACTACACACTACACACTACACACTATACACTATACACTATACACTATACACTACACACTACACACTATACACTATACACTACACACTACACACTATACACTATACACTACACACTATACACTATACACTATACACTACACACTACACACTACACACTATACACTATACACTACACACTACACACTATACACTACACACTACACACTAAACACTACACACTATACACTATACACTATACACTATACACTACACACTATACACTATACACTACACACTATACACTATACACTACACACTATACACTATACACTATACACTACACACTATACACTACACACACTACACACACTACACACACTACACACTATACACACTACACACTACACACTATACACACTACACACTACACACTACACACTACACACTACACACACTACACACACTACACACTAAACACTTCACACTTCACACTGCACACTGCACACTGCACACTACACACTGCACACTGCACACTACACACTACACACTATACACTACACACTATACACTATACACTATACACTATACACTACACACTACACACTACACACTATACACTACACACACTACACACACTACACACTACACACTACACACACTACACACTATACACACTACACACTACACACTACACACTACACACTACACACACTACACACACTACACACACTACACACACTACACACTAAACACTTCACACTTCACACTGCACACTGCACACTGCACACTACACACTACACACTACACACTACACACTATACACTGCACACTACACACTGCACACTGCACACTACACACTACACACTACACACTACACACTATACACTATACACTATACACTATACACTATACACTACACACACTACACACACTACACACACTACACACTACACACACTACACACACTACACACTACACACACTACACACACTACACACTACACACTATACACACTACACACTACACACTACACACACTACACACACTACACACACTACACACACTACACACTACACACACTACACACT
>NC_088218.1:2671417-2678917 GCF_036934945.1 Oncorhynchus masou masou | reverse complement strand
AGGTGAGATAAGGGAGGTAAGGTAATAAATAGGCCGTGGTGGCGAAGTAATTAAAATATAGCAATTAAACACTGGAGTGAATAGACGTGCAGAAGATGATTGTGCAAATAGAGATACTGGGATGCAAAGGAGCAAGATCAATACACTGGGTGGTTCGAGCCCTGAATGCTGATTGGCTGACAGCCGTGGTATATCAGACCGTGTACCACGGGTTATGACAAAACATGTATTTTTACTGCTCTAGTTACCTTGGTAACCAGTTTATAACAGCAATAAAGCACCTCAGGGGATTGTGGTGTATGGCCAATATACCACGGCTAAAGGGTTGTGTCCAGGCACTCCGCGTTGCGTCGTACCTAAGAACAGCCTTTAGCCGTGGTATATTGGCCATACACCACACCTCCTCGGGTCTTATTGCTTAAATAAACTGGTAACTGATTTAAACTGACAGCTTTAAATATCAAATGTAGGTAAGAGGTTGATCAAAACTAATCCCGTTCCTTGATGCTGTTTTCCTTCTCAGTTTGGAGCGGTAGCACTGACCCACTCCTCCGCCCGTCCTTCCCTCCCTCCGCCTCCTTCTGGTCCGGGAGGTCCCGTGCCTCCTCCCCCTCCTCCTCCCCCCCTCCCAGGCTGCGGCCCACCTCCCCCACCAGGAGTGCCTCCCCCGTTCGGTTGTCCCCCTCCCCCTCCTCCTCCCCCGGGGTTCTGTGGGCTGGGCTCGCCTACCCACAACACCTTGCCTTTCGGACTCCGGCCCAAGAAGCAGTTCAAGCTTGAGACTTCCATGAAGCGCCTCAACTGGTCCAAGGTGAGACTCACTCAGTCACTCACTCTCTGTCACTCACTCTCTGTCACTCACTCTCTCACTCACTCTCTCACTCACTCTCTCACTCACTCTCTCACTCACTCACTCTCTCACTCACTCACACACATCCACTCTCCTCGTCCATTACCCCCCCCCCCCCCCTCCGCCTGGCCTTCTGTAGCTAACAGATATTAAACATGGTGTGTGTCTGACAACACAGCATGTGGCTGTGAACAAGGCTTGTTTTGAGGTGTGTGTGTGTGTGTGTGTGTGTGTGTGTGTGTGTGTGTGTGTGTGTGTGTGAAGTGCTACTCAAGAGGCCTGCCTGCTGATCACACAATAAATTAAATTCTCTAACTCTCCTGAGTTTTAGAGGCACCGTCTCTAAACTTTCAAGTCCTATCAGTGTAGAGTTTTTTTTTTGGGGGGGGGGGGGGTAGATTCATGCATATTAAACGTGTGTGCGTGTGTGTGTGTGTGTGTGTGTGTGTGTGTGTGTGTGTGTGTGTCGTCCTGTACAGCTGTACACCACCACAAAGGGGTCTCCTTTGAACGTGTCTTGTTGAAACCTGTTTACAAGCTGATCACAACACAAAAGGCATTGGCACTAATCACACCCTATTGTTCAGTGTCATGCACTACTTTACCATGGTTGAGAAAGTAGTTCTCTGATGTTATATGTGTGTGTGTGTGTGTGTGTGTGGGTGTGGGTGGGTGGGTGGGTAGGTGGGTGGGTGGGTGGGTGGGTGGGTGTGTGTGTGTGTGGGTGGGTAGGTAGGTGGGTGGGTGTCGTTTGGGACATGTCCTTGCTTCCTTCCTCATCAGATCAGATGGTCCAGCTTGTTCAACAGCTGTATAAACGTTTATGGGAAGGAGACGAAAAAAAACAGGGAAGTGAGATTTAACAAAATATGAATTGTAATTGCGTGAAGTAATATCACCGAGACGAGATAAAACAACATCTGGTCTTCTGTGCTGAGCCAAGTCCCGTCTGAGACTTCTGGTCCAATCAGAGAGGAGAGGGAGGAGCCCCCCCCGGCTTTAAATGGCTGTTGGCACGGAAACGCTAGCCCTGGAAACATCTGTACTGTTGCTTGTTGTTGCCATTTTATATATATATATAAGTTATATATGTCTGAGAAGAAAGAGAAGAAAGTTGGACTTTAAAAATAAACAACTTACTTTACAACGTCTCAGCTTTTCCCTCTAGATCCTTCAAGTTGCATTCAACCAGCTGATACAGACTAAATGTCCCCTAACCCTGTCTAACTCACCCGTGGTGTTACTGTCACACTAAATGTTCCCTAACCCTGCCTAACTCACCCGTGGTGTTACTGTCAGACCAGCTGATACAGACTAAATGTTTCCTAAACCTGCCTAACTCACCCGTGGTGTTACTGTCAGACTAAATGTTTCCTAACCCTGCCTAACTCACCCATGGTGTTACTGTCAGACCAGCTGATACAGACTAAATGTTTCCTAAACCTGCCTAACTCACCCGTGGTGTTACTGTCAGACTAAATGTTTCCTAACCCTGCCTAACTCACCCGTGGTGTTACTGTCAGACTAAATGTTTCCTAAACCTGTCTAACTCACCCGTGGTGTTACTGTCAGACCAGCTGATACAGACTAAATGTTTTCTAACCCTGCCTAACTCACCCGTGGTGTTACTGTCAGACCAGCTGATACAGACTAAATGTTTCCTAAACCTGCCTAACTCACCCGTGGTGTTACTGTCAGACCAGCTGATACAGACTAAATGTTTCCTAAACCTGCCTAAATCACCCGTGGTGTTACTGTCAGACCAGCTGATGCAGAATAAATGTTTCCTAAACCTGCCTAACTCACCCGTGGTGTTACTGTCAACCAGCTGATACAGACTAAATGTTTCCTAACCCTGCCTAACTCACTCGTGGTGCTACTGTGAGACCAGCTGATACAGACTAAATGTTTCCTAACCCTGCCTAACTCACCCGTGGTGTTACTGTCAACCAGCTGATACAGACTAAATGTTTCCTAAACCTGCCTAACTCACCCGTGGTGTTACTGTCAGACCAGCTGATGCAGAATAAATGTTTCCTAAACCTGCCTAACTCACCCGTGGTGTTACTGTCAGACTAAATGTTTCCTAAACCTGCCTAACTCACCCGTGGTGTTACTGTGAGACCAGCCGATACAGACTAAATGTTTCCTAACCCTGCCTAACTCACCCGTGGTGTTACTGTCAGACTAAATGTTCCCTAACCCTGCCTAACTCACCCGTGGTGCTACTGTGAGACCAGCTGATACAGACTAAATGTTTCCTAACCCTGCCTAACTCACCCGTGGTGTTACTGTCAGACTAAATGTTTCCTAAACCTGCCTAACTCACCCGTGGTGTTACTGTGAGACCAGCTGATACAGACTAAATGTTTCCTAAACCTGCCTAACTCACCCGTGGTGTTACTGTCAGACTAAATGTTCCCTAACCCTGCCTAACTCACCCGTGGTGTTACTGTCACACTAAATGTTCCCTAACCCTGCCTAACTCACCCGTGGTGTTACTGTCAGACCAGCTGATACAGACTAAATGTTTCCTCAACCTGCCTAACTCACCCGTGGTGACAGACCCAGCGTTGGTGAGCCCATCGATCCATGCTGTTCCTCAAGTCATTCATTCAAGTCATTCATCTGAACACTGTGATCAGTGCGTGTGTGTGTGTGTGTGTGTGTGTGTGTGTGTGTGTGTGTGCTTGACTGCCGGTTGGGAGGTCGTGTGTGTGTGTGCATGCTATTGTGTGTGTGGGTGAGTGGCTGTGTGTGTGCGTGTGTTTGTGTTTTGCGCGTGTGTGTGTTTTGCGTGTGTGTGTATGTTTACCTGTCTGTGGGTGGTTAGGTAGCGTGTTTGTGTGTGTGTGTGGGTCCTTCTATCAGCTGTAGACTGAGACGCTGCTGTGATGGTGTGTTGTGGTGTGTATAGGGGAGGGACTATGCAAATGAGATGCATATGTGCTCAGCACTTCCTTTGTGGCTGCTTGTCCATGTTCATATATTAACCCGCTGGTCCACCTGCCTTCTATTGGTGTGTCTGTGTGTAGATCCGCCCCCAGGAGATGTCCGAGAGCTGTTTCTGGGTGGTGGCTAACGAGGATCGCTATGACAACCCTGACCTGCTCAACAGACTGGCGCACACCTTTGGCTCATACAGACCAGGTCAGGCTAACTACTGTTGTTATTGTCTCTGTCTCTCTGTGTCTCTGTCTCTCTGTCTGTGTCTCTCTGTCTGTCTCTCTCTCTGTGTCTCTCTGTGTCTCTCTGTGTCTCTCTGTGTCTCTCTGTGTCTGTGTCTCTCTGTGTCTTTCTCTATCTATGTCTCTCTGTGTCTCTCTCTAGCTACCACTAGGTAGAGGACAACTATCATGGTCCTGTATAGATAGTACCACTAGGTAGAGGACAACTATCATGGTCCTGTATAGTACCACTAGGTAGAGGACAACTATCATGGTCCTGTATAGATAGTACCACTAGGTAGAGGACAACTATCACGGCCCTGTATAGATAGTACCACTAGGTAGAGGACAACTATCATGGCCCTGTATAGATAGTACCACTAGGTAGAGGACAACTATCATGGTCCTATATAGATAGTACCACTAGGTAGAGGACAACTATCATGCCCCTGTATAGATAGTACCACTAGGTAGAGGACAACTATCACGGTCCTGTATAGATAGTACCACTAGGTAGAGGATAACTATCATGGCCCTGTATAGATAGTACCACTAGGTAGAGGACAACTATCATGGTCCTATATAGATAGTACCACTAGGTAGAGGACAACTCTCATGGTCCTGTATAGATAGTACCACTAGGTAGAGGACAACTATCACGGTCCTGTATAGATAGTACCACTAGGTAGAGGACAACTATCATGGTCCTGTATAGTACCACTAGGTAGAGGACAACTATCATGGCCCTGTATAGATAGTACCACTAGGTAGAGGACAACTATCACGGTCCTGTATAGATAGTACCACTAGGTAGAGGACAACTATCACGGTCCTGTATAGATAGTACCACTAGGTAGAGGACAACTATCATGGCCCTGTATAGATAGTACCACTAGGTAGAGGACAACTATCATGGTCCTGTATAGATAGTACCACTAGGTAGAGGACAACTATCATGGTCCTATATAGATAGTACCACTAGGTAGAGGACAACTATCATGGTCCTATATAGATAGTACCACTAGGTAGAGGACAACTATCATGGTCCTGTATAGATAGTACCACTAGGTAGAGGACAACTATCACGGTCCTGTATAGATAGTACCACTAGGTAGAGGACAACTATCACGGTCCTGTATAGATAGTACCACTAGGTAGAGGACAACTATCATGGTCCTATATAGATAGTACCACTAGGTAGAGGACAACTATCACGGTCCTGTATAGATAGTACCACTAGGTAGAGGATAACTATCATGGCCCTGTATCGTACCACTAGGTAGAGGACAACTATCATGGTCCTGTATAGATAGTACCACTAGGTAGAGGACAACTATCATGGTCCTGTATAGATAGTACCACTAGGTAGAGGACAACTATCATGGCCCTGTATAGATAGTACCACTAGGTAGAGGACAACTATCATGGTCCTGTATAGATAGTACCACTAGGTAGAGGACAACTATCATGGTCCTGTATAGATAGTACCACTAGGTAGAGGACAACTATCACGGTCCTGTATAGATAGTACCACTAGGTAGAGGACAACTATCATGGTCCTGTATAGTACCACTAGGTAGAGGACAACTATAATGGTCCTGTATAGATAGTACCACTAGGTAGAGGACAACTATCATGGTCCAGTATAGTACCACTAGGTAGAGGACAACTATAATGGTCCTGTATAGATAGTACCACTAGGTAGAGGACAACTATCACGGTCCTGTATCGTACCACTAGGTAGAGGACAACTATCATGGTCCTGTATAGATAGTACCACTAGGTAGAGGACAACTATCATGGTCCTATATAGATAGTACCACTAGGTAGAGGACAACTATCATGGTCCTGTATAGATAGTACCACTAGGTAGAGGACAACTATCATGGTCCTGTATAGATAGTACCACTAGGTAGAGGACAACTATCATGGTCCTGTATAGATAGTACCACTAGGTAGAGGACAACTATCATGGCCCTGTATAGATAGTACCACTAGGTAGAGGACAACTATCATGGTCCTGTATAGATAGTACCACTAGGTAGAGGACAACTATCATGGCCCTGTATAGATAGTACCACTAGGTAGAGGACAACTATCATGGTCCTATATAGATAGTACCACTAGGTAGAGGACAACTATCATGGTCCTATATAGATAGTACCACTAGGTAGAGGACAACTATCATGGTCCTATATAGATAGTACCACTAGGTAGAGGACAACTATCATGGCCCTGTATAGATAGTACCACTAGGTAGAGGACAACTATCATGGTCCTGTATAGATAGTACCACTAGGTAGAGGACAACTATCATGGTCCTGTATAGATAGTACCACTAGGTAGAGGACAACTATCACGGTCATGTATAGATAGTACCACTAGGTAGAGGACAACTATCATGGTCCTGTATAGTACCACTAGGTAGAGGACAACTATCATGGCCCTGTATAGTACCACTAGGTAGAGGATAACTATCATGGTCCTATATAGATAGTACCACTAGGTAGAGGACAACTATCATGGTCCTGTATAGATAGTACCACTAGGTAGAGGACAACTATCACGGTCCTGTATAGATAGTACCACTAGGTAGAGGACAACTATCATGGCCCTGTATAGATAGTACCACTAGGTAGAGGACAACTATCATGGTCCTGTATAGATAGTACCACTAGGTAGAGGACAACTATCACGGTCCTGTATAGATAGTACCACTAGGTAGAGGACAACTATCATGGCCCTGTATAGATAGTACCACTAGGTAGAGGACAACTATCATGGTCCTATATAGATAGTACCACTAGGTAGAGGACAACTATCATGGTCCTGTATAGATAGTACCACTAGGTAGAGGACAACTATCACGGTCCTGTATAGATAGTACCACTAGGTAGAGGATAACTATCATGGCCCTGTATAGATAGTACCACTAGGTAGAGGACAACTATCATGGTCCTATATAGATAGTACCACTAGGTAGAGGACAACTCTCATGGTCCTATATAGATAGTACCACTAGGTAGAGGACAACTATCATGGTCCTGTATAGATAGTACCACTAGGTAGAGGACAACTCTCATGGTCCTGTATAGATAGTACCACTAGGTAGAGGACAACTATCATGGTCCTGTATAGATAGTACCACTAGGTAGAGGACAACTATCATGGTCCTATATAGATAGTACCACTAGGTAGAGGACAACTCTCATGGTCCTATATAGATAGTACCACTAGGTAGAGGACAACTATCATGGTCCTGTATAGATAGTACCACTAGGTAGAGGACAACTATCATGGTCCTGTATAGATAGTACCACTAGGTAGAGGACAACTATCATGGTCCTATATAGATAGTACCACTAGGTAGAGGACAACTATCATGGCCCTGTATCGTACCACCAGGAAGTGCCACAGTGTCATAGTGGCTCTTTAATAAGGTTAACCAACCAGACAGAGACAGCAGGGGACCTCCTCCTCGGT
>NC_088218.1:2661417-2668917 GCF_036934945.1 Oncorhynchus masou masou | reverse complement strand
GACCTGTCTAGTTACATCAGACCTGCTGACCTGTCTAGTTACATCAGACCTGCTGACCTGTCTAGTTACATCAGACCTGCTGACCTGTCTAGTTACATCAGACCCTCTGACCTGTCTAGTTACACCAGACCTGCTGACCTGTCTAGTTACATCAGACCTGCTGACCTGTCTAGTTACATCAGACCTGCTGACCTGTCTAGTTACATCAGACCTGCTGACCTGTCTAGTTACATCAGACCTGCTGACCTGTCTAGTTACATCAGACCTGCTGACCTGTCTAGTTACAGGGCCTTGCGAATGTATTTGGCCCCCTTGAACTTTGCGACCTTTTGCCACATTTCAGGCTTCAAACATAAAGATTTAAAACTGTATTTTTTTGTGAAGAATCAACAACAAGTGGGACACAATCATGAAGTGGAACGACATTCATTGGATATTTCAAACTTTTTTAACAAATCAACAACTGAAAAATGGGGCGTGCAAAATTATTCAGCCCCCTTAAGTTAATACTTTGTAGCGCCACCTTTTGCTGCGATTACAGCTGTAAGTCGCTTGGGGTATGTCTCTATCAGTTTTGCACATCGAGAGACTGACATTTCTCTCTCTCCTGGAGTTGCTGGTAATTGGCTTCACGAGGAGTGGACAACCTTTTCTCATGTTGAATGCCAATTCATCTTACCGTTTCTACCGATCTGCGTGACGGTTGTTGTTATTCATAGGCACGTTTTTGTGAAACAGTTTAATTTAATTTATAATGTTTTCCCATCTCAATGTTGTGTGGTTAATCAAGATGGTTATCGAAATGAAAATGATTCCAATCTAAAAGTAACTTCTGTTGCCAACTATGTAAAAGAAAAAATAGCCCGACATAAAGCCAACAAATAGTAATATTGCAGAATGCAGGTAGAAAATATCCTGATTAAAAAATGAACATCTTGTTCATCACGTTGTCTTCACATGGCCCTGTCGACAACGAACGGCGCAAGGCGACATGGGACGGAGCTCCACTTGGTCTCCGCACGCCTTTTGGAGGTTCCCCAAATCGTGTCAAACCCTCCGTAGAGACCTGCTGGTGTCATTAATGTGGACATGAAGCCACTACGTCAGACCTGCTGGTGTCATTAATGTGGACATGAAGCCACTACATCAGACCTGCTGGTGTCATTAATGTGGACATAAAGCCACTACATCAGACCTGCTGGTGTCATTAATGTGGACATGAAGCCACTACATTAGACCTGCTGGTGTCATTAATGTGGACATGAAGCCACTACATCAGACCTGCTGGTGTCATTAATGTGGACATGAAGCCACTACATCAGACCTGCTGGTGTCATTAATGTGGACATGAAGCCACTACATCAGACCTGCTGGTGTCATTAATGTGGACATGAAGCCACTACATCAGACCTGCTGGTGTCATTAATGTGGACATGAAGCCACTACATCAGACCTGCTGGTGTCATTAATGTGGACATGAAGCCACTACATCAGACCTGCTGGTGTCATTAATGTGGACATGAAGCCACTACATCAGACCTGCTGTTGTCATTAATGTGGACATGAAGCCACTACATCAGACCTGCTGGTGTCATTAATGTGGACATGAAGCCGCTACATCAGACCTGCTAGCTTTGGCCTGGTTGGTCTAAGTGTTGTTTCTACTGTAGCCGGCGGTTTACTGAGTCGTGATGGAACAGATCACCCTGAGTTTTTTGGAGGCTGTTCTCAACAACAACAAAAAACGCATCAACTATTCATGTTTTATTTCCCGCCGCTAGAATGTTTTGTCGGGATAAAATCAATGTCTTTGTCAGAGCAGTACCCTGCAACTCAGTCTAATAGAACTCTCCGTCCGGTTGGAAGTCTCTAGAAGGTTTTCCCTGAGTCATGTTAGACCTCTATATTATTCACCTGTTTGACCACTGACATTCAAAAAATGTTTTGTTGCTTTTTTCAAAGTTTGTCAAAGTGGGAAATGTGACGATTTGTTGCCAGACGTGTTACTTTAAGTTGCTCATCTTGATGATATCTTGAAACCAGATGTCATTCTCTACAGAGGGGGTTTCTCCTTCCCAACCTTGTTGAATCAGATGTCATTCTCTAGAGGGGGTTTCTCCTTCCCAACCTTGTTGAATCAGATGTCATTCTCTACAGAGGGGGTTTCTCCTTCCCAACCTTGTTGAATCAGATGTTATTCTCTACAGAGGGGGTTTCTCCTTCCCAACCTTGATGAACCAGATGTCATTCTCTACAGAGGGGGTTTCTCCTTCCCAACCTTGATGAACCAGATGTCATTCTCTACAGAGGGGGTTTCTCCTTCCCAACCTTGTTGAATCAGATGTCATTCTCTACAGAGGGGGTTTCTCCTTCCCAACCTTGATGAACCAGATGTCATTCTCTAGAGGGGGTTTCTCCTTCCAACCTTGATGAACCAGATGTCATTCTCTACAGAGGGGGTTTCTCCTTCCCAACCTTGATGAATCAGATGTCATTCTCTACAGAGGGGGTTTCTCCTTCCCAACCTTGATGAACCAGATGTCATTCTCTACAGAGGGGGTTTCTCCTTCCCAACCTTGATGAACCAGATGTCATTCTCTACAGAGGGGGTTTCTCCTTCCCAACCTTGATGAATCAGATGTCATTCTCTAGAGGGGGTTTCTCCTTCCAACCTTGATGAACCAGATGTCATTCTCTAGAGGGGGTTTCTCCTTCCCAACCTTGATGAATCAGATGTCATTCTCTACAGAGGGGGTTTCTCCTTCCCAACCTTGATGAATCAGATGTCATTCTCTAGAGGGGGTTTCTCCTTCCCAACCTTGTTGAATCAGATGTCATTCTCTACAGAGGGGGTTTCTCCTTCCCAACCTTGATGAATCAGATGTCATTCTCTACAGAGGGGGTTTCTCCTTCCCAACCTTGATAAACCAGATGTCATTCTCTAGAGGGGGTTTCTCCTTCCCAACCTTGATGAATCAGATGTCATTCTCTACAGAGGGGGTTTCTCCTTCCCAACCTTGATGAATCAGATGTCATTCTCTAGAGGGGGTTTCTCCTTCCCAACCTTGTTGAATCAGATGTCATTCTCTACAGAGGGGGTTTCTCCTTCCCAACCTTGATGAACCAGATGTCATTCTCTACAGAGGGGGTTTCTCCTTCCCAACCTTGTTGGATCAGGTGTCATTCTCTACAGAGGGGGTTTCTCCTTCCCAACCTTGATGAACCAGGTGTCATTCTCTACAGAGGGGGTTTCTCCTTCCCAACCTTGTTGAATCAGATGTCATTCTCTACAGAGGGGGTTTCTCCTTCCCAACCTTGATGAACCAGATGTCATTCTCTACAGAGGGGGTTTCTCCTTCCCAACCTTGATGAACCAGATGTCATTCTCTACAGAGGGGGTTTCTCCTTCCCAACCTTGATGAATCAGATGTCATTCTCTACAGAGGGGGTTTCTCCTTCCCAACCTTGATGAACCAGATGTCATTCTCTACAGAGGGGGTTTCTCCTTCCCAACCTTGATGAATCAGATGTCATTCTCTACAGAGGGGGTTTCTCCTTCCCAACCTTGATGAATCAGATGTCATTCTCTACAGAGGGGGTTTCTCCTTCCCAACCTTGTTGAATGTGTCATTCTCTACAGAGGGGGTTTCTCCTTCCCAACCTTGTTGAATCAGATGTCATTCTCTACAGAGGGGGTTTCTCCTTCCCAACCTTGTTGAATGTGTCATTCTCTACAGAGGGGGTTTCTCCTTCCCAACCTTGTTGAATCAGATGTCATTCTCTACAGAGGGGGTTTCTCCTTCCCAACCTTGTTGAATCAGATGTCATTCTCTACAGAGGGGGTTTCTCCTTCCCAACCTTGTTGAATCAGATGTCATTCTCTAGAGGGGGTTTCTCCTTCCCAACCTTGTTGAATCAGATGTCATTCTCTACAGAGGGGGTTTCTCCTTCCCAACCTTGATGAACCAGATGTCATTCTCTACAGAGGGGGTTTCTCCTTCCCAACCTTGATGAACCAGATGTCATTCTCTACAGAGGGGGTTTCTCCTTCCCAACCTTGATGAACCAGATGTCATTCTCTACAGAGGGGGTTTCTCCTTCCCAACCTTGTTGAATCAGATGTCATTCTCTAGAGGGGGTTTCTCCTTCCCAACCTTGATGAATCAGATGTCATTCTCTACAGAGGGGGTTTCTCCTTCCCAACCTTGTTGAATCAGATGTCATTCTCTACAGAGGGGGTTTCTCCTTCCCAACCTTGATGAACCAGATGTCATTCTCTACAGAGGGGGTTTCTCCTTCCCAACCTTGTTGAACCAGATGTCATTCTCTAGAGGGGGTTTCTCCTTCCCAACCTTCCCAACCTTGTCTACAGTAATGATACCAGCAGGTCTGATGTAGTGACTTCCTGTCTACAGTAATGATACCAGCAGGTCTGATGTAGTGACTTCCTGTCTACAGTAATGATGCCAGCAGGTCTGATGTAGTGACTTCCTGTCTACAGTAATGATACCAGCAGGTCTGATGTAGTGACTTCCTGTCTACAGTAGTGATACCAGCAGGTCTGATGTAGTGACTTCCTGTCTACAGTAATGATGCCAGCAGGTCTGATGTAGTGACTTCCTGTCTACAGTAATGATACCAGCAGGTCTGATGTAGTGACTTCCTGTCTACAGTAGTGATACCAGCAGGTCTGATGTCGTGACTTCCTGTCTACAGTAATGATACCAGCAGGTCTGATGTCGTGACTTCCTGTCTACAGTAATGATACCAGCAGGTCTGATGTCGTGACTTCCTGTCTACAGTAATGATACCAGCAGGTCTGATGTCGTGACTTCCTGTCTACAGTAATGATACCAGCAGGTCTGATGTAGTGACTTCCTGTCTACAGTAGTGATACCAGCAGGTCTGATGTAGTGACTTCCTGTCTACAGTAATGATACCAGCAGGTCTGATGTAGTGACTTCCTGTCTACAGTAATGATACCAGCAGGTCTGATGTCGTGACTTCCTGTCTACAGTAATGATACCAGCAGGTCTGATGTAGTGACTCCCTGTTAATGAATAGATGAACAGTGATTCACAACCTCTCGTTGTGATCGTCTCCAAGTCTGTAGAGAATTCCAGACGCGGAGAGAGAAGTGGACACAGACCCGGGAGGGTTCTGTAACACACTGTAGGGTTCTGTAACACACTGTAGGGTTCTGTAACACACTGTAGGGTTCTGTAACACACTGTAGGGTTCTGTAACACGCTGTAGGGTGCTGTAACACGCTGTAGGGTGCTGTAACACACTGTAGGGTGCTGTAACACGCTGTAGGGTGCTGTAACACACTGTAGGGTGCTGTAACACACTGTAGGGTGCTGTAACACACTGTAGGGTGCTGTAACACGCTGTAGGGTTCTGTAACACACTGTAGGGTGCTGTAACACACTGTAGGGTGCTGTAACACACTGTAGGGTGCTGTAACACGCTGTAGGGTTCTGTAACACGCTGTAGGGTGCTGTAACACACTGTAGGGTGCTGTAACACGCTGTAGGGTGCTGTAACACACTGTAGGGTGCTGTAACACACTGTAGGGTGCTGTAACACGCTGTAGGGTTCTGTAGGGTGCTGTAACACGTTGTAGGGTGCTGTAACACACTGTAGGGTGCTGTAACACACTGTAGGGTGCTGTAGGGTTCTGTAACACGCTGTAGGGTTCTGTAGGGTGCTGTAACACACTGTAGGGTTCTGTAACACACTGTAGGGTTCTGTAACACACTGTAGGGTGCTGTAACACACTGTAGGGTTCTGTAACACACTGTAGGGTTCTGTAACACACTGTAGGGTTCTGTAACACACTGTAGGGTGCTGTAACACACTGTAGGGTTCTGTAACACACTGTAGGGTGCTGTAACACGCTGTAGGGTTCTGTAACACGCTGTAGGGTTCTGTAGGGTGCTGTAACACACTGTAGGGTTCTGTAACACACTGTAGGGTTCTGTAACACACTGTAGGGTGCTGTAACACACTGTAGGGTTCTGTAACACACTGTAGGGTGCTGTAACACACTGTAGGGTTCTGTAACACACTGTACGGTGCTGTAGGGTGCTGTAGGGTGCTGTAACACGCTGTAGGGTGCTGTAACACACTGTAGGGTTCTGTAACACACTGTAGGGTGCTGTAACACACTGTAGGGTGCTGTAACACACTGTAGGGTGCTGTAACACACTGTAGGGTGCTGTAACACACTGTAGGGTGCTGTAGGGTTCTGTAACACGCTGTAGGGTTCTGTAGGGTGCTGTAACACACTGTAGGGTTCTGTAACACACTGTAGGGTTCTGTAACACACTGTAGGGTGCTGTAACACACTGTAGGGTTCTGTAACACACTGTAGGGTGCTGTAACACGCTGTAGGGTGCTGTAGGGTTCTGTAACACGCTGTAGGGTTCTGTAGGGTGCTGTAACACACTGTAGGGTTCTGTAACACACTGTAGGGTTCTGTAACACACTGTAGGGTGCTGTAACACACTGTAGGGTGCTGTAACACACTGTAGGGTGCTGTAACACACTGTAGGGTGCTGTAACACACTGTAGGGTGCTGTACCACACTGTAGGGTGCTGTAACACACTGTAGGGTGCTGTAACACACTGTAGGGTGCTGTAACACGCTGTAGGGTGCTGTAACACACTGTAGGGTGCTGTAACACGCTGTAGGGTGCTGTAGGGTTCTGTAACACGCTGTAGGGTTCTGTAACACACTGTAGGGTTCTGTAACACACTGTAGGGTTCTGTAACACGCTGTAGGGTTCTGTAACACGCTGTAGGGTTCTGTAACACGCTGTAGGGTTCTGTAACACACTGTAGGGTTCTGTAACACACTGTAGGGTGCTGTAACACACTGTAGGGTGCTGTAACACGCTGTAGGGTTCTGTAACACACTGTAGGGTTCTGTAACACGCTGTAGGGTGCTGTAGGTTGCTGTAACACGCTGTAGGGTTCTGTAACACGCTGTAGGGTTCTGTAACACACTGTAGGGTTCTGTAACACACTGTAGGGTTCTGTAACACACTGTAGGGTGCTGTAACACGCTGTAGGGTGCTGTAACACGCTGTAGGGTGCTGTAACACGCTGTAGGGTTCTGTAACACGCTGTAGGGTTCTGTAACACACTGTAGGGTGCTGTAGGGTTCTGTAACACGCTGTAGGGTGCTGTAACACACTGTAGGGTTCTGTAGGGTGCTGTAACACACTGTAGGGTGCTGTAACACACTGTAGGGTGCTGTAACACACTGTAGGGTGCTGTAGGGTGCTGTAACACACTGTAGGGTGCTGTAACACACTGTAGGGTGCTGTAACACACTGTAGTGTGCTGTAGGGTGCTGTAACACGCTGTAGGGTTCTGTAACACCCTGTAGGGTGCTGTAACACTGTAGGGTTCTGTAACACGCTGTAGGGTGCTGTAACACACTGTAGGGTGCTGTAACACGCTGTAGGGTGCTGTAACACACTGTAGGGTTCT